>NC_057813.1:100386799-100387333 GCF_018294505.1 Triticum aestivum | reverse complement strand
CGAGGTTACACTACAAAAAAGACACATCCGTGACATTTTGGGCCGAATGAAAAAAAAATTGTCATACATATGGCACTTCTACGACCATAATTGTGACAAAACCCGGTATCATCATCGATGTGGTGGGCTCCTACTTCTATGACAAAAAATCATGACAGAAAATGGGCTTTTCGTCCTGGGCGGGCCAGAGACGCAGCTGCATGACATTCTTTGGGCCGTCCATGACGGAAAAAACCATGGTAGAAGCAAGGGCGAGGAAAATTTTGGGGAGTTCCCGGTTACGGTGGGCGGTCGGGGGACGAGCGATGCACGTTTCTCTCATACACGTATGCGCGTGTGTGCAAGGCGTTGGCTCTAACTAAACCCAAGCGAGGCGTTGGGCTCTAACTGAACCCGAGCGATTGCACTGCAGGCTACGCATTACTGGACTCGAGAGATTGATCGATGGCTGTTAACTGAACCCGATCGAGGGATTCCTTCGCTACTGCTGCTAACTGAAGCCGATTGATGCTGCCTCTCTGGATAAACAGTGAG
>NC_057813.1:100360981-100386656 GCF_018294505.1 Triticum aestivum | reverse complement strand
GGCGTTGCCTCTAGATCAACAGGATGACCCCGTGGAGGGCTGCATGAACAGTAGACAGTGGAGGGGTGCCCATGGAGGGGTGGTTGAACAGTAGCCGGTGGAGTAGCGCGTGGTGGAGGCTAGATGAACAGGAGCCCGTGGAGGTTGGAGGAGGTCGACGGTAGCCCGTGGAGGCTGGAGGAGGTCGACGGTGGAGATGAACAGTATCCCGTGGAGTCCTGTTTTGCGGTACGCCACACCCCTCCCAATGAACAGGACCCTGGTTTCGACCGTAGCACTCCAACACAAGTCCGTTTCGTCCGTTTTGCGGTACACCACACCCCTCCTAATGAACAGGACCCCCGTTTCAACCGTAGCGCTCCAACACAAGTCTGTTTCGTCCGTTTTGCGGTACGCCACACCCCTCCCGATCAACAGGACGCCCATTTCGACCGTAAGATGTCCGTTTCCTCCATTTTGCGGTACACGAGACCCCTCTCGATGAACAGGATCCCGTTTCGAACATGGCCGGTCGAACACAAGGCCGTTTCCTCCGTTCTGCGGTACGCCAGGCCTCGTTTCCATCACCTGTTCCGTCCAAGCCCTCCCGATGAACACGACAACGCTTTCTGTTCTGACCCAGCCGGTTTGCTCCCATGTGTTCCGTTGCCTCCCGATGAACACAAGCATTCCATTGCCTCCCCATGAAAACGACGCATTCCACTGCCTCCCGATGAACACGACGCATTCCGTTGCCTCCCCATGAAAACGACGCATTCCATTGCCTCCCCATGAACACGATGACGATGATGTTTCTCCGTTCTGACCCAGCCATGTACACGAGCCATGGCCGTACATATGCGCGAGTAGGCGTTCGAGACCCCGCCCGCATGTACACATACGTGACCGTATTTTCTTTCTTGCACGCTGGCCACTATACGTACATGTACATGCTACGTGCGCGCCTCTACTACGACACGTGCGCGCCTCTACATCGACCAGTATATATGTACGTACACGTTTGCGACCAGGATGACAACGCTACATATGCTTCGACCAGGTGGGTCCTAATTGTCATGCATTTCCTTGCGTGCGAAAATGTAGCTGGTGGGTCCCAGCAGTCAGGAGGGCGAATTGTTTTTTTTCGGACGCACTTCCTTGTGTGCGAAGATGTAGCTGGTGGGTCCCAGAAGTCAGGGGGGAAACATTTTTTTCGCGAAATACAGTGGCCCGTCCGGTGGGTCCCTGCTGTCAGGTAGAGGTATCATTATATTCCGTGTAATAAGGAGGCACTTCCTTGCTGCGGTCGTGGACCCAGCTGTCAGCCTCTCCACGTATAGTCCACGTCCGATGGAAGTCATTCCTTCACCATGTTGACCACGCCGCGCCGAGAGCACCAGGGCGGAGGACGATGGCGAGGCCTAGGAAGGGGACGACGCGGAGCCGGGGAAGACGCGACAGTGGATGCCCACGCGGAGAGGAGTATGAGGGTTCACTCGTTCGGCTGCGGTGTGAGGCTGCCGTCGCCACAGGGCCTAGCCAGCGGTGGGAATAGTAGGGTGTGGTGAGGCCTCCGCGGCAGCACAGCCGGCCACGGGAGGCAGGAGTAGGTGGCACGACCGGCGCTACTTTGGGTGGCTGGAGCAACAAGACCAGAGGTTGAAGAAGCACTACAGCCGTTGGATAGACATCGTACGGTCAATGGAGCTAGAATCGTTCATATTGACTAAGTTGAAAAAGCCCTTCGTCCCCGTCAACTTAGTAGGCCCACAAGTCATCCTCCTACCAAGGTGGGTCCCAGCTAGCAGGGGAGTATTCATTTTTTTGCGCGTAATAAGGAGGCCCTTCTGGTGGGTCCGAGCTGACAGCGGGGGGAACGTTTTTTTCGTGAAATACGATGGCCCATCCGGTGGGTCCCAGTAGTCAGGGGGGAAACTTTTTTTCACGAAATAAGGTGGCCCGTCCAGTGGGTCCCTGCTGTCAGGTGGAGGAATAATTATTTTGTGCGTAATAAGGAGGCACTTCCTTGCGGCCGTTGTGGACCCAGCTGTCAGCCTCTCTACGTACAGTACTCTTTCGATGGAATTCGGTCATTGACCATGTTGACCACGCCGTGTCGAGAGCACCAGGGCGGTGGACGACGGCGAGGCCTAGGAAGGGGACGACGCAGAGCTAGGGAAGATGCAGAAGTGGAAGCCCACATGGAGAGGAGTACGAGGGTTCACTGGTTCGGCTGCGGTGTGAGGCTACCGTCGCCGCAGAATAACAGGGGGTGTGGGTGAGTGGAGGGATGACCTGGCCAGCGGTGGGAGTAGTATGGGCACGGTGAGGCCTCCGCGGCAGCACAACCGGCCACGAGAGGCAGGAGCAGGCGGCACGACCGGCACTGCTTTGGGCGGCTGGAGCAAGAAGACCAGAGGTTGAAGAAGCACTACGGCCGTTGGATGGACATCGTACGATCACTGAAGCTAGAATCATTTATATTGACTAAGTTGATAAAGCCCTTGGTACGCTCCAACTTAGTAGGCCCACAGGCCAGCGTCCGAAACGGTGCGCCCCAGATGTCAGGGGGAGGTATCATTTTTTGGGTGGCCGAAGCTAAGAATATCCGAGATTGAAGAAGAAGCACGACATCCGTTGGATAGACATCCAATAGCCACTGCTGCTAGAACCGTGTGTTGACTATAATAAGTTGACAAAGCCTTGCATACGCGTCAACTTATTTTTTTAGGGGACGCGTCAACTTAGTAGGCCCACAAGTGTGTGGCAGAGAACTTATAGCCCATTTGCGATTTGTAAGAATGTACAACCCATTTTTGAATTCAAATGGAATTTACTACAGCCCATTTACAGTTTGTTAAAAGTACAACCCATTTTCTAGCTAGAACAACGATTAATAATTTCAACCAACCGTTGAAGACAGACTTCAATAAAATTTCCCACACTTTGATGGGATCCGACATATTTTTATCGCAAAATTTCTAGTCAGATTAAATATAAATTTCTATTATGTAAAAATCCAACGAAAGATTGCGTGCGCAACAATGAAAATTTAAGATTTTCAAAATCAATAAATAATATTTTATAAACTAATTTCATGTTTGGTGCATTTTTTATAGTTACTGCCCAGTTTTTATAATTACATCCCATTTATTATTTTTAAAGCCCTTTTTCCTGTTAAGCCTAATGGATCCCTCCTAGGAAAGATTTGCAGCCTAGCGGGGCAGAGAATAACAAGTTGGCCTTGCCTGGGTATTCCTCAAAAAAACGTATAGCTGGGCTAGCCATTTTCATCTTGAAAAAATGTTGGAAATATGCCCTAGAGGCAATAATAAAATGGTTATTATTATATTTCCTTGTTCATGATAATTATCTATTGTTCATGTTATAATTGTATTAACCGGAAACCGTAATACATGTGTGAATACATAGACCACAACATGTCCCTAGTGAGCCTCTAGTTGACTAGCTCGTTGATCAATAGATGGTTATGGTTTCCTGACCATGGACATTGGATGTCATTGATAAAGGGATCACATCATTAGGAGAATGATGTGATGGACAAGACCCAATCCTAAGCATAGCACAAGATCGTGTAGTTCGTTTGCTAAGAGCTTTTCTAATGTCAAGTATCATTTCGTTAGACCATGAGATTGTGCAACTCCCGGATACCGTAGGAATGCTTCGGGTGTACCAAACGTCACAACATAACTGGGTAGCTATAAAGGTGCACTACAGGTATCTCCAAAAGTGTCTGTTGGGTTGGCATGAATCGAGACTGGGATTTGTCACTCCGTATGACGGAGAGGTATTCTGGGCCCACTCGGTAATGCATCATCATAATGAGCTCAATGTGACTAAGTAGTTAGTCACGGGATCATGCATTATGGAACGAGTAAAGTGACTTGCCGGTAACGAGATTGAACGAGGTATTGGGATACCGGCGATTGAATCTCGGGCAAGTAACGTACCGATTGACAAAGGGAATTGTATACGGGATTGCTTCAATCCTTGACATCGTGGTTCATCCGATGAGATCATCGTGGAACATGTGGGAGCCAACATGGGTATCCAGATCCCGCTATTGGTTATTGGCCAGAGAGCTGTCTCGGTCATGTCTCATGATTCCCGAACCCGTAGGGTATACACACTTAAGGTTCGGTGACGCTAGAGTTGTTATGGGAATTAGTGTGCAGTTACCCAATGTTGTTCGGAGTCCCGTATGAGATCCCGGATGTCACGAGGAGTTCCAGAATGGTCCAGGGGTAAAGATTTATATGTGGGAAGTCCTATTTTGGCCACCGGAAAATGTTCGGGATTTTTCGGTATTGTACCGGGAAGGTTCTAGAAGGTTCCGGAGTGGGACCCACCTGCATGGGGGACCCACATGAACGTGGGTAGTGGGGGCAAGGCCCCACACCCCTGTTCAAGGCGCACCAAGATCCCCCCTTAGAAGGAATAAGATCATATCCCGAAGGGATAAGATCAAGATCCCTAAAAGGGGGGGATAACAATCGGTGGGGAAGGAAATGATGGGATTTCTTTCCTCCCACCTTTGCCAACGTCCCAATGGACTTGGAGGGCAAGAAACCAGTCCCCTCCACCCCTATATATAGTGTGGAGGCACATGGGAGCTTCACCCTTGCCCCTGGCGCAGCCCTCCCCCTCTCTAACTCCACCTCCTCCTCGGTAGTGCTTGGCGAAGCCCTGCCGGAGAACTGCAAGCTCCACCACCACACCATCATGCTACCGGAGCTCTCCCTCAACTTCTCCTCTCCCCTTGCTGGATCAAGAAGGAGGATACGTCCCCAGGCTGTACGTGTGTTGAACACAGAGGTGCCGTCCGTTCGGTGCTAGGATCATCGGTGATTTGGATCACGACGAGTACGGCTCCATCAATCCGCGTTCTTGTAACGCTTCCGCATCACGATCTTCAAGCATATGAAGATGCACTCATCCTCTCCCTCTCTTGTTGCTAGAATCTCCATAGATTGATCTTGGTGATGCATAGAAAATTTTGAATTTCTGCTACGTTCCCCCACAAAAAATTAGTATCTGGGCTGGATATCTGGCCTGGGCTAGACGGGCCAACTCTCCTCTGAACAACAACGAAATCATTGCCAAGAAAAACTCTGCATTGCTCACGCCTGAAAAACACAAATACTGCTCGAGCTGCTTGGTCCCAGCTATCGGCCGCACCTTGTGCAATTCTCTCGTTTATATTGACTACATAGGTTGACAATGGTGTGGGACCGTGATGTCAGGAAACCAGGAGGAAGCAAAAAAAATATAGTTGTACATAATAAGGAGGCACTTGCGTACATACGACTATGGCCCTAGTGGCTCCCTAGTGTCATCTAGTCAAAATAAAGTCATCTCCTGAATCCTCATGTTTGTTGACGATGTTAACAATGCTCGGTGCCACGGCGAGCGCAATAACTCGAAGGATGACGGAGAGGGCCTCGCGGGCCCTACGGATGGTCTAACACAGCGCCTACTGCTCATTCAGGAAGCCAGGATCATCGGACACCTATGAGCACCTTCGAGAAACTGAGACGGCATGAAACGATAAGGCCGAGCTTGGGAGCTCTATTTTATTTCAAACATGTATTAACATACAAGTGTAATTTACTCATCATCGGAAACAACGCATAAAATACAGGCGTAATGAAACCGAGGGCTCGAGGTCTGTAAGTAAAACCAGCGGGTTACGCATGTAATTTGAGAGACCAGTGTATATTTTACGAGCACTGCTATATGGACAACATTACCAGACGATACATGCACGACGTGCGTATCATGCCATCCATGGGCAAGGCTGAAACAACAGCTAACGGCTGGATTGGCAATCGTCCAAGTTTTGTTCAGCGTTTTTATCGTGTGTGAAGTACTTCCGATATTTTACTAGTCGAAATCGACCAACCAAGCGCTTCGCCCGAGACCATCTGCTTTTATTTACAAGTGTCAGTTTTACAAGCGGTTTTGGTTGGAAAGCGACGATCCAATCACGGCCTAATATCATGAGTTGGTCGGAAGATCATGTGGTTTCACATCTAACCTACCCGACTTGTCGTATAGGCTATGTATGAAACATAAGACGATGAACTTCTTAAGCACGGAAACAATAGAATAGGATGATATTCTTAACAAGCAAATCACTAGCATTAGATCGACATGCAAAATAATATGAAGCATTATTCTCAGGAGGCACGGTGAACAGCTTGTGATGCCGCATGCCACAACATTCCAAGCTCAA
Organism: Triticum aestivum; assembly: GCF_018294505.1. Lineage (NCBI taxonomy): Eukaryota > Viridiplantae > Streptophyta > Magnoliopsida > Poales > Poaceae > Triticum > Triticum aestivum. Next base: position 100,380,421 of record NC_057813.1, on the reverse strand, counting down.
CTTTGTAATCAAACACAAGGCCTGGCATTACATAGAAAATATTCAGAACAAACTCTTAACACAGGAATACCTGAGCAGAGTAACTATTTACTTCTAAACTGAACACAGGAATAGGAAAAAACAATCGACGCTGCTCACAGCAAGGGCGTCCCACTCAAAAATAGCAAATGCATGTCTTCTGGCTAACATCAATGAGCAAATTTTGACAAGGTTTTCCAATTCCAATATATTAAACTAACGTCTTCTTGCTAACATCAATGATTAAACTTTGAAAAGCTTTTCCCATTCTAAATATGTAATGCCTATGATCGTGGAGTCCCATCGTAGCTTCTTGTACTTGTTTGGACACTTTTTACCCAGTGCACTCCACGTGTTGTTAAATTGCCAATGCTCTCTACAGGCTAGTCATGTCACCAGCGTCTAATAATACTCTATAAAGCTTCTCGGTCATTCCTTCTGTAATGTAGCACAAACAGTGACAGCTTCTTTCTGCAAAGTGGAACGACCAACTGGACCCAGTAATGCAACAGTTTGCGTTGGACACATTGCTCCTTTTGTGTAGTTCAACTAAAATCGAAGTCGGAATAAAACCGAGCTTTAATTTTGATATCCCTGTAAGCAACAATAGGTATAAGGGAAAAAATTACTGAGAAATAATGGTTGATGACTTGTACTCACAGAAGAAAAGCATCTACTTATCTACTTTATCTTAATGGGAAACAAAGTAGGAGAGTAGCAATTCTCCATCAGTGTGATTCATTCATATTGACTGAGACATTATCTTAACAATGCCTTGTTTCAACATGTATAAAGAACGACAAAGCAGAAAAGTACCATTCCTAAAACAATGCAACTGATTCATTTTAACAGAGACATTATCTTAACAATACCTTGGTTAAACATGTAGAAAGAACTACAAAGCAGGATAGTACCATTCCTAACAAGTGTTGCAGTTTTCAATGAAGATTCAGTAGTTAATTAATTCTGAGAGTGGCATTGCTTAATTTTACAAGCGGCATTAGATTAACGAAAAGCATAAACAGTTCCAGGGGAGAGTGGGCGCAACAACAATATGTGCTTCCATCTACTTATAAAGGGGGTGATGCAGAGTTTGTTGTAACAAAGCAACAAGCATCATGTCTGGGTTGGTCCAATTTTTGTTCACTACTTAATGGGAAAAGACAGCAATACAATAGCTTCAATTCAACATTTATTTAAAACAGTACCAATAAAAGTAGCACAACATCTCAAAGCACACTGCACAATCATGTGGATGAAGGCCTGTACTGACCTTTCATGAGAAGACCAGGATAAAATACGAATCTGCCAACACGAATAGGAAATCCAATCTCGTTTTGTGCAGTTGCACTGAAATCAAGCAAAGTGTTTCGCGTATCGAAGCAAAATGTCGCAATAGCAACAAGTTGAATAGATATCCCTGTTTGAACGGAGGCAAAAAAGGAATCAACTACTGGCTAATAAAGGAGGATGAAACATGCGGCCACAAAAATGGTAATCCTGCCAATCCCTAACAAGTGTTGCAGTTTTGAAATAAGATTCAGTAATTAACTCTAAGAGTGGCATCAATTACTGGCTTATAAAGGGGGCGATGCTGAATTTGTTGTAACAAAGCAACAAGCATCATGTCTGGGTTGGTCCCATTTTTGTTCACTACTTAATGGGAAAAGACAGCAATAGAATAGCTTCAATTCAACATTTATTTAAAACAGTACCAAAACAAGTAGCACAACATCTAAAAGCACACTGCACATCATGTGGATGAGACCAAGATTTCAAACAACTCGCCACGAAGACTGGAAACAAATCTCGATCTCCTTTTGTGCAGTTCCACCAAAATTAAGCAAAGTCACCGGTGTGACATTCAAGTTGAACTGCACAAAACACTCTTAAAACATAAGTGTTTCGAGTAGCAAAGCAAAATGTCGCAATAGCAACAAGTTGAATCGATACCCCTGTTTTAACAGAGGCAAAAAGGAAACAATTACTTGCCGATAAAGGAGGATGAAACCAACGGTGACAGAAAGAAGCATCTAACTTATCTTGGATGGAAAACAAAGTAGGATAGTAGCATTTCTAAAACGGTTGCATTGATTCATATTAACAGAGACATTCTCTTGAAACAACATTCGTTAAAAATGTAATTTACTTTTAACAGTGGCATTGCTTCAATTTTCCAGCGGCATTCTTAGATTAACAACAACAAAATAGTTGTATGGGACATGACAGCACCATGTGCGTCCACACGTATAAATGGGTGATGCAGAGTATGTAGCCAAGCAACATATATGCGTTGGTCCCATATTTTTTCTCTTTGAACCTTTTTCCTATGTGAGGGTAGCAAATCTAGTCCTGCACAAACTACTCGACCACCTAGTTTCTTTCCCTTTTCAACAAACAGATCGGTTCCTTACAGATGTGTGTACTGCGTTACCCCCCTTTTCCCTTTTCGACCAACAAAGCAGCTGGATAGCCAGTCTATACTACTTTCTGTCCCTCCTTTCCTCATTGTACCACGTCCTAGATTCTTGTTCCAGCCCACCGCACCCTTCTTTCCTCTTTGAACCAAGACCTAGATTCGACTATAGATCGAAAAAGATCCACATGCAGCTAGAGCAACGACGGTTTCAAAGAAAGTTATACCTTAGGGCCATCGTGATGTGGCAAGGCGTGCAGCGGGAGGCCGGATCTGCCTACACTACACACGGCAGCGAGGAAGAAGGGGTCGGTGGCCCTCCCGCACAGGCGCTGGGTGAAAGAGAACAGCGCAGCCGGCAGTGGATTGCCTCCCTCGCCGAAGGCGATAGAGTGAACATTGCACATCCTCCCCTTCCCGGTGCGATAGGATACAGACGCCTCCTTCACCAGCTGTGAGGGGGAGAGAGAGACAAGAGGCCAACATAGTCTTGTTTAGATCTGGTGAAGAGAGGGTGAGAGACTGTGAATATATCAAACCCTAGCAAATGAACACTGAGCCTCCAGCGTGTATACATATATGTAGTGCGGCGAGAGTGTGGAGAGTGCAAACCCTAGTGAACAAGCATTGAGGCTCCAGCTTATATATATACCACTGTAGTACGGACTGAGCTCCGGTGCCTTCACTGCACCTGCTTTTGGTTGTATGACAGGTGAGCCAGCCACATTTTGGGCCCACATGTCATAAACCCAAAGGCAGGTGCACTAAGTCAATGAGGCTGCGTCCATATAGTACTCTCGTGTATACGACTAATATATAGTGGAGTGGTTTTCTTATTCTCTCCATAACAATCGTTTTAAATTGTGTAAGTATGAAACGAAACTCTTTATTTAACATACAGTGAAGAAAACTACTACTCCCTCCGTCTAGGTGAGTAAGTCATCTTAGGCTGTGCGCCGTGACCAAGGAGGAGGGGAAAACGAGAAATGTTAATGGTTATTTGCTAATTAATAGTATTGCATGCAATGAACTAATCACTGCATGTCGTGTTTGATAGTATCAACTCATTAAAAGCATGCACACCCTTTATCTCGTATTGGTTGAAATGTCAAGAAACAAAAAATGAGGTAGAAGTTAATGCACCGCGCCTAAGTGTTTTGGAATTATTTGGTTTTCGTAAGATGACTTACTACACACCTAGACGGAGGGAGTACTACTTCTGATGAACTAACGATCCACGCCCACGCGTCCTGGTCGCACTTCCTGTCCTTCACGTGCGGTACACTACCCTCCCTTAAGTGAACAACCAGACATGCGCCAAATTATCGGAAACGTGTGAGAGTGTGTACAAATAAAGAATTTTAATTTCAATTATCGGAAAGGTTTGACAGTATTACAAAGTTTATCTTCAGTCAAATATAATATGCGGAGTAGATAAAAATGGAGGGCTACTACGTCCATCTGGGTTTTTACTCCACACCATTTTTTAAATCAAAGTTAATAGCTGGACAAATAAAATTAGAGGGGAGCTGGAGACAAAGTTGTGAGAAGGCTTAGAAATCAATACATACCTTATGCTCTTAGTACCAACGTCGATCCTTCTTCTAGGAAATATTTGGTTCATGGCCGATCGTGTGATAAAATTGCACCAACGTGAAAGACGACTGCGTCTCCAACGCAACCAAGGTGAACTGACAAAGGGTATCATCTTTGTGCGTAACAAGCAAAGAGCACTGACGGAAGACAGCTTGTTTTTCATTAAAATCGATCAGCTTCACCAGCCGCCGCAACCATGAGGCGCAACCATGAGCATCCATAGGTCATCGTGGTGATGCAGCATCCATTTGGCATCAAGTTTGGGTGAGGCACCTATGAAGTTCAACAAATCCTCACTGTGGTCTGTTTCTTCTCAGTAATCAAGATCGAGGAAGGAAGAACCACGTGGCATACGACAGTGAGGCGGAACAACAATGGCCATCGAATTTTGTGCAGTTCCACTAAAATTGAGGAAGACATGCCCGGGTATGGAGATACGCATTGATGTTTCCAAAAATATAAAAAAGGGATATAGTGTTGTTACTTTGTTTTACAAGATTAGCAACGACATCTCAATTGTCAATAAGAATTAATGAAAAGTACACCAACAAACAAAAGCATCATAATTATCTTGATGGGAACTAAACCATGATACCCGAGAAAAAAAGCATTTCTCATTTAACCAATGATAGTACTACCACCATATGGACAATGACCGCACAACCACCATGTACTTTTTGTCGAAACAGCATGTATACCTCCACCGAGGCATAAATCAGGACAACTATTCGAGTGGCATTTCCTCTATAATAGTACTAGTAGGTGATGTTGGACTAGCCGACGAACCCTAGCTACTATACATGGGGAGCTGGGGAGTAGTCGCATAGAAGAAAACCCGCACGCAGCGACCTCGGGAGCTGGACCAGTACAAGAAGTTATACCTCAGGTGGGTGAGATGTCGTTTAGGCGGGCGGGCGGGATCTGCCCACACGACGGCAGCGAACAAGGGTGCAGAGGATCTTCGTCCGCGCCAGCGCCGGCTCCGAGAGGACGGTGCGCATCGGCTTCCTCCGTCGCTGACGGCGACAACATCAATGCTGCACCTCCTCACCTCCTGCAGCGGACGGGATTCGGCCGGATCTGTGACCACCGGTGAGGAGAGAGATAGAGTGGACACTGTCATCTTGTTTTGATATGGAGAGGGTGAGAGAGCGAGACGCGAGAAACTCTATCAAACAAGAGGCTATAATGGAGTAAAAAAATCTCTCCATAGCAGTGGTTTTAAATAGAATACGCGTGTTCCCGGAAAAAAGAAACGAAAACTGGTGGACAATTTTTTAAGGGTCTCTCTAGGACACATCTAGATGTGACATAGTTATGTCACATCTAAGTAGATGTCCACTCTGTATGTGGTCTATTGTTTTGTCCTAGTTTTTTTGTTTCTTGTTGCTACATTATATACTTGTGCGAGCTTAGATGTGATATCCTTAAATAACATCTAGATATGAATTAGACAGACTGATTTTTTAATGTACCAAGAAAGAAGACTCGATCAAAAACATGCCCCCGCATCCAGGTCACGAGAGTCGTCGCGCGCACACACACACATAGACATAGACTTGCATATCCGTGTTTACATAAAATTCCATTTCCATTTCCATCTCCATCTCCAATAATAATTGTACAACTGGCACATTATTTACGTTGTTAATTACATACGCAACAATATTAACGTACAACATCTCTTGTTTGCGGACGTCCGGACCGCTACCACGGCCGGTCCTGACCAACCCGAACCCTCTTCATCACCCGCCCGTGCTTCCTGCCCGAAACGGTCAGTGCCGCATTCATGCCCGGCCAGAGCGGACGCGACCTCTCACTGGTGCCGACATTGAAGCGGCACGCCGGCCAAGAGAGCATCGCCCGCGCCGCTTCTGGGTGCATGCGGCTGCTCCGCGTTCAAAGGTCGCAATAGTCGGCTACAACATGCATGTAAAAAGTTCTTGGGAGTTTGTGCTACAGTTAGCTGTCCTCCCCCAACTCGTCAATCTCTTCCAGTAGTGCTAGTACTCAATGGCGCGATCCATCGGCAAGCAGGCGGAAAGTTATCGTATACTCGGTTTGCGGTCACTACGACTTAAACCCTAAACCCTAAACATGATTTAATTTCTTGGCTAGGTAAAACCTGTCGAAGGAAAGACGGATGGCACCCTCGGATCATACGATGCTTTTGTGTAGTTCCACTTAAATCGACCTGAGCATCCCTGATGGCAAAGATATAGAAGAAGTGTCATTAGAATAATAGTACTGGCACTAGTTCATGAGACATAAACTCATCACAAGTAGAAGCCGGTAGAAGTAGAGAAAGATCGACATGGAGATGGAGCTACGGTAGTGGAGCAAGCCGGCTCCAAAAGGAAGATGGACTACCTGGGACGTCGGGCTGTAGCTAGAAGGGCGGTTGGGACGTGGCATCGGCCCATACGCGGTGACCCCCGACTGGGATGCACCATCTATGGGTTTTATCCCTCGCCGATGTCGACGGCGTCCACCCAGAACATTATTCCCTTCCCCCAGCTGCGGGATCAGGCCCGTCGTTCTATGCTTGTGAAGAGAGCAACCTAAGCAAGCAGGCTTGTAGCTTAGGCTCCTGCTACTGTATATATAGTGGTTTTCTTTTTCTCTCCATATCAACCATTTTATATTGCGTACGTGTCATTGAAGAGTGAAATGATGGTTGCTTCTTCCGACTAACTTACTGTGTGATTTGACTGCTCCTTAGTGGCCCCTACACGTACTCCCCCTACGTGTATGCAAAGTCACACGTACACATGGACGCAAAAACACGCGCGACACCCTAATGCATGCATGTCCAAGCACACGACAGAACACACACGGTCACGCTCAAGTGCTCAACCTACACGTGCGTGCACACACATACTCAGTCAGGGTGAGCTAGTGACCGTATAAACACCGGAATATATATATATATATATATATATATATATATATATATATATATATATTGAGCGCAATGAGCGTATTATGAAGTCCATTGACCATATTTTTACAAATATACAGTGACAGATAGTGTATTTATCTCGTTTGAAATTAAGCCATATTAACCGGACAGGAGGCAGTATGGACTAGCATTACTTTGATGTGTCCCGTCAACTTGCCGAACGAGGAGAAGGTTGCAGGACGGGAGAAGCTTGCGCGCGGTGGCTCGCAGGACAAGGAGAAACTTTTTTTTGAGGGGACAAGGAGAAACTTTTGACTAATGCAAGCTCTCCCTCGCTCAAGCGGTGGACGTGCAACAGTTAGTACGGTGTCAGATTGCCAGAAGCATACACTATACTACTAGTGCTATTATTGTTCGACTTCCCGAATAGGCGAATAGCCAAGCGTAAAGTTTACTAGTAGTACTAGTACTACTACTATAGTCTATAAAGGTATGTACTATATTAGTACTAGGAACCGGATGGAGGTGCGTCTGCACTCTTATTATAATTTTAAAATGTGATAAAGCAATCTTCAACACATTTGGTTCTCTTCGAGGGTTCTCGCATGTGATAATGGAAGTTAATTGCATGGAACACTCGCCACAATTCTCGCTTAATTCTGGCTCATATCCTATTACAAATAGGAGCGCTCGGTAATATTTCCTCTTTTTTTGTTGGCCCTGTTTGGATCCCTAAGTTAGAGTTAGTTTTAGTTAGTTGAGGCTCAAATAACCCAAAAGTATCCAAACATGATGGGTTAGTTTGGGTTAGTTGGATCTAACCCACCCCAAAAAACTAGGCACACTAGAGGAGCTTATTTGGGTTAGTTCTCCTAAGCCCACTAGAAAATTTAGTAAAAAAAGTTACCCCTCTCATCCAAACAGGATCCAAAGTAGTCAATGATTGAGAAAGAATATTTATTGTCAATCTAACCCTACCATCCAAACAACTCTTTGGTTAGAGTTAGTTTAAGGTTAGTTCAAGGTTAGAATCTCACTCTAACCTCTAACTGAGTGAGAGTATCCAAACAGGGCCATTATTCAGCATGTAAACAGGTCTGCAAACCTTGCGGAGCATCTTCGTGCGAACCGTGCTTGCTGCACTTTGAATGCGGCCGAGAGCTGGCTTGATGAAACACCTCGCTTCCTACTTCTTTTTTGCGAGGTACCTCGCTTCCTAGTGACCAGTGTCTTGGTTGATCGTCCTAAGAATGCTTATATATGAATAAAGCACTCTCATTTACCCATGAAAAAGATTAAGCCATATTAACCGGAAAGGAGGGAGTATGGACTAGCACTACTTTTTGGTGTGTCCCGTTAACTCGCAGAAGAGGAGAAGCTTGCAGGACAAGGAGAAGCTCGCTTACACCTTTTGACTAATGCAACCTACCCTCGGTGGACATGCATTAGTCCATTCGGTGTCAGATTGTCAGAGGCATACACTGTAGTACCCAACATGTGGAGTACCATCATTGTTCGACTTCAGGAAGAGGCGAAGAGCCAAGCGCAGTAGTACGAGTAGTACTACTACTAGAACCGCATGGTGGAGCGTCTGTACTCTTATTTTTTTATCTCTGATAAAGTACACGTTTATTCTGGAGAAGGGCGGAAAACGGCAGCCCAACATGTAATGAATGATATCGATCAACCAACCATGCTCGAATATATCTTGGCCTCCGTGCGAGCCCGTCTGTGTGTTCTTGCTCCTCGTCTCTCTTAAGGAACGGCGGGTTAGCTCTTTGCCACAATTGAGATCGGTTTGCTCACACTCCTGTCCCATATGTCAGTGATATGCCAAGAGGAGGTGTGTTGACCGACTGGCCATACGCGTACTTGGTTTTGCACCTTCATACTACTCCTCCCTCTGTCATAGTTTACAGGGCGCGCTTCATTATGATGCATTTCTCTCAATGCATTTCCACCACCAGAGAGACTTCAAATGCGTTTGGTTTAATGCTCAATTAATTAGGGTGTGGTAACCGCAATCAAGTCCACAATTTTCTCTCCATGTACTCCCTCCTTTCCGGTTTATAGGGCTTATCTCAAAATTTTATTTTTTCCATTTTATAAGGCTTCATTTGGTTGTTTTCCATCACATGTTCAGATTCCAAGGTGCATTAAATCATTACATGCAAGTATTAAGAGAAAATTGACCAATGCATGTACTTTATGCATGCATGCATTGCAATTAATATATTGATAAAAATAATTTTTTGAGGATAACAAGAGCATTAATTAGGTGCTTTTGCAAAACTACAAAAAGTATTCCACCACTCGCCATCTACCTTGATTGCTGATATTTTTGAATTGCGCACTATAAACCGGAAAGGAGGGAGTACTACTACGGAGTTGAGTAAGTGCATGCATGTGTGTACGCATTATTCCCTCTAGTAATAGACGCCGTGCTATAACTACCAATGCTATTTTCAGGCCGATTGCTAGTCGCCTTGGTCCCACAAATTTTTTTCTTTTTTCTGAAGCGCGCTCTATAAATAGTGACAGATGGACTAGTATGAGCGGATTCAAAGAAGAGTGTATTGATGGTTGCTTCTTCTGATCAACTTACAGTGGGAAAGGTGGGGCTTATGATTTGACTGCTCATCACTCACTATTAATGCGGCGCAACGACCGGGCTGAGTCTCCCATGCGGTTGTGCACTACCCCCTCGATTCTTAAATATACTCCGGAGTATTTGTCTTTCTAGAGATTTCAACGAGTGACTACTCAAATATTTGTATTTTTAGAGATTCAAATGGACTACTACATACGGATGTATATAGACATATTTTAGAGTGTAGATTCACTCATTTTGCTCCGTATGTAGTCACTTGTTAAAATCTCTAGAAAGACAAATAGAGTATTTAGGAATGGAGGGAGTACACATACGAAGCAAAATGAGTGAATCTACACTCTAAAATATGCCCATTTGAAATTTGTAAAAAGATAAATATTTAGGAATGAAGGAGTATAATTTTGTGCATGGCACATGGACCCGGATGATGAAGAGGCTTTTAACAATGCTATCAAGCTTCGATCATTTGTTTACATAATTGACGTACTATACAAATAATTTTCCAACGACATGAAATTGTACAATGGTGTGAGCTTTCAGCGTTTGTTTCGTGTGTCTTGCCATTGATGCTCTTTTGGAAACAATAAAAAACTAACTTCCTTGCTAATGCATGTCAATTATTAGCATATCAGAGCTAATAATTACATCACAACTGAAGACAGAGTTGTGAGAAGGTGTTAAATTAAAATTGATCCATGCTTTCATTGGCAGCAATGTGCCCCCAGCTCTGTCTAAATCAACAAGGCATGTTGGGAAAAAAGTAGTTGTCTGGAGCATGCAACATAACGATCATTTTGTGCAGTTCCACTAAAATAGAGCTGAGCGTCCCTGTTCCAAAGATATTAAGTGTGATTATGTTAATAGAGGACTGTTGATGAAACAATAAACACACAAATAAAAGTCGGTCACCTTTGCAGTCTCTCTTAAGACTAACTAGTTGGAGAAGATTAGGCTCGGAGTTGGATGAGGAGGATAGAGAAAAACCAATCTCCCTTTGTGTAGTCGCACTGAAATGTAGAGACGTTGCCCGTGTGACATTTTAGTACAACTGCACAAAACACTCTTAAGAAAAAAGTGATTTGTGCAGTTCACCAAAAGGTCGCAGTAGCAACGAAGTGAAATGGATAGCCCAGTTTGCAAAAAAAGGTAGAAAGGAAACAATTACTGGCCAATAACAGTTGATGACACATGCGATGACAAAAAAGAAGCATATTCCTTGTCCTAAGGGAAGATAACAACACGGTTGTGTTTGTCTAAAACAGTGCGAGGACGAGATTGCAATATGGATAGTACACCGAACGAGCTACGTTTTGGGCAAAGAACTATGGAAGATCCACATGCAGCGATGTGGGAAGACGGGCAGTGGAGCAAGGCCGGAGGGGATACCTGGAGGTCGTCGGTGAAGGAAATATGCCCTAGAGGCAAGTATAAAGTTATTATTTATTTCCTTATTTCATGATAAATGTTTATTATTCATGCTAGAATTGTATTAACCGGAAAAATGATACATGTGTGAAAACATTGACAAACTGAGTGTCACTAGTATGCCTCTACTTGACTAGCTCATTAATCAAAGATGGTTATGTTTCCTAGCCATGGACAAAGAGTTGTCATTTGATTAACAGGATCACATCATTCGGTGAATGATGTGATTGACTTGACCCAATCCGTTAGCTTAGCACTTGATCGTTTAGTATGTTGCTATTGCTTTCTTCATGACTTATACATGTTCCTATGACTATGAGATTATGCAACTCCCGTTTACCGGAGGAACACTTTGTGTGCTACCAAACATCACAACATAACTGGGTGATTATAAAGGATCTCTATAGGTGTCTCCGAAGGTACATGTTGGGTTGGCGTATTTCGAGATTAGGATTTGTCACTCCAATTGTCGGAGAGGTATCTCTGGGCCCTCTCGGTAATGCACATCACTATAAGCCTTGCAAGCAATGTAGCTAATGAGTTAGTTAAGGGATGATGCATTACGTAACGAGTAAAGAGACTTGCCGGTAACGAGATTGAACTAGGTATTGAGATACCGACGATCGAATCTCGGGCAAGTAACATACCGATGACAAAGGGAACAACGTATGTTGTTATGCGGTTCGACCGATAAAGATCTTCGTAGAATATGTAGGAGCCAATATGGGCATCCAGGTTCCGCTATTGGTTATTGACCAGAGAAGTCTCTTGGTCATGTCTACATAGTTCTCGAACCCATAGGGTCCGCACGCTTAATGATCGTTGACGATATAGTATTATATGAGTTATGTATGTTGGTGACCGAATGTTGTTCGGAGTCCCGGATGAGATCACGGACATGACGAGGACCTCCAGAATGGTCCGGTGGTAAAGATTCATATATTGGATGATATGGTTAGGCCAAGGGGTCAGGCCCACGGGGCTATAAGTCGGTGCAAAAGGAGTTTTGCGGAGGCCAGGGGGCCAAACGCCGGAGTCCCTGGCATCTGGGCCTGGGCCAGATGCCGAGGCCCATGGCGTCTGGGCCAGACGCCAAGGATTATGGCGTTTGGTCCTGGAGTCTGAGTGGGACTCTTGCCTTTCGGGCAAAACCGACTTTGAGTAGGCTTTTGCTCCAAGTTTCGACCCTAGGGCTCAACATATAAATAGAGGGGCGGGACTAGCACCAAAGAAACATCAAGAAACACCAAGCGGTGTGCCGGCAACCCCGTCCCCTCTAGTTTATCCTCCGTCATAGTTTCCGTAGTGCTTAGGCGAAGCCCTGCGGAGATTGTTGCCGGAACTCATCTACTACTTCGCCCGTCTTGCTGGATCGAGAAGGTGAGGACGTCATCGAGCTGAACGTGTGCAGAACTCGGAGGTGTCGTGCGTTCGGTACTTGGATTGGTCGGATCGTGAGGACGTACGACTACATCAACCGCGTTGATAAACGCTTCCGCTTAGCGATCTTCAAGGGTATGAAGATACACTCCCCCTCTCGTTGCTATGCATCACCATGATCTTGCATGTGCGTAGGAAATTTTTGAAATTACTATGTTCCCCAACAGTGGCATCCGAGCCATTTTTTATGCGTAGATGTTATATGCACGAGTAGAACACAAGTGAGTTGTGGGCGATACAAGTCATACTGCTTACTAGCATGCCATACTTTGGTTCGGCGGTATTGTTGGATGAAGCGGCCCGGAGCGACATTACGCGTACGCTTACGCGAGACTGGTTCTACCGACGTGCTTTGCACACAGGTGCCTGGCGGGTGTCTGTTTCTCCAACTTTAGTTGAATCGAGTGTGGCTACGCCTGGTCCTTGCGAAGGTTAAAACAGCACTAACTTGACGAACTATCGTTGTGGTTTTGATGCGTAGGTAAGAACGGTTCTTGCTCAGCCCGTAGCAGCCACGTAAAATTTGCAACAAGAAAGTAGAGGACATCTAACTTGTTTTTGCAGGGCATATTGTGATGTGATATGGTCAAGACGTGATGCTATATTTTTATTGTATGAGATGATCATGTTTTGTAACCGAAGTTATCGGCAACTGGCAGGAGCCATATGGTTGTCGCTTTATTGTAAGAAATGAAAACGCCATGTAATTTCTTTACTTTATCACTAAGCGGTAGCGATAGTCGTAGAAGCAATAGATAACGTAAATGACAACGATGCTACGATGGAGATCAAGGTGTCGCGCCGGTGACGATGGTGATCATGATGGTGCTTCGGAGATGGAGATCACAAGCACAAGATGATGATGGCCATATCATATCACTTATATTGATTGCATGTGATGTTTATCCTTTATGCATCTTATCTTGCTTTGATTGACAGTAGCATTTTAAGATGATCTCTCACTAATTATCAAGAAGTGTTCTCCGTGAGTATGCACCGTTGTGAAAGTTCTTCGTGTTGAAACATCACGTGATGATCGGGTGTGATAGGCTCTACATTCAAATACAACGGGTGCAAAACAGTTACACACGCGGAATACTCAGGTTAAACTTGACGAGCCTAGCATATACAGATATGGCCTCGGAACACGGAGACCGAAAGGTCGAACGTGAATCATATAGTAGATATGATCAACATAGTGATGTTCACCATTGAAAACTACTCCATCTCACGTGATGATCGGACATGGTTTAGTTGATTTGGATCACGTGATCACTTAGATGACTAGAGAGATGTCTGTCTAAGTGGGAGTTCTTAAGTAATATGATTAATTGAACTTAAATTTATCATGAACTTAGTCCTGGTAGTATTATGCAAATTATGTTGTAGATCAATAGCTCGCATTGTTGCTTTCATATGTTTATTTTGATATGTTCCTAGAGAAATTGTGTTGAAAAATGTTAGTAGCAATGATGCGGATTGGATCCGTGATCAGAGGTTTATCCTCATTGCTGCACAGAAGAATTATGTCCTTAATGCACCGCTAGGTGACAGACCTATTGCAGGAGCAGATGCAGACATTATGAATGTTTGGCTAGCTCAATATGATGACTACTTGATAGTTTAGTGCACCATGCTTAACGGCTTTGAATCGGGACTTCAAAGACGTTTTGAACGTCATGGACCATATGAGATGTTCCAGGAATTGAAGTTAATATTTCAAGCAAATACCCAAGTTGATAGATATAAAGTCTCCAACAAGATCTATAGCTAAAAGATGGAGGAGAATTGCTCAACTAGTGAGCATGTGCTCAGATTGTCTGGATACTACAATCGCTTGAATCAAGTGGGAGTTAATCTTCCACATAAGATAGTGATTGACAGAGTTCTCTAGTCACCGTCATCAAGTTAGTAGAACTTCATGATGAACTATAGTATGCAAGGGATGATGAAAACGATTCCCGAGCTTTTCATGATGATAAATCGATGAAGGTAGAAATCAAGAAAGAGCATCAAGTGTTGATGATTAACAAGACCAGTAGTTTCAAGAAAGGGAACTTCATGTAGAATGGCAAGCAAGTTGTCACTTTCGTGAAGAAGCCCAAAGCTGAACCAAAGCCTAAAACTGAGTGCTTCTACTGCAAAGGAAATGGTCACTGGAAGCGGAAATGCCCTGAATATTTGGTGGATAAGTAGGATGGCAAAGTGAACAAGGGTATATTTGATATACAGGTTATTGATGTGTACATTACTAGTGTTTATAGTAGCCCCTGGGTATTTGATAATTGTTTGGTTGCTAAGATTAGTAACTCGAAACAGGAGTTACAGAATAAACAGAGACTAGTTGAAGGGGAAGTGACGATGAGTGTTGGAAGTAGTTCCAAGATTGATATGATCATCATCGCACACTCCCTATACTTTCGAGATTAGTGTTAAACCTAAATAAATGTTATTTGGCCTTCGCGTTTAGCATGATATGATTTGATTATGTTTATTGCAATATGGTTATTCATTTAAAGTCAGAGAATAATTGTTATTCTGTTTGCATGAATAAAACCTTCAATGGTCATACACCCAATGAAAATAGTTTGTTGGATCTCGATTGTAGTGATACACATATTCATAAATATTGATGCCAAAAGATGCAAAGTTAATAATGATAGTGCAACTTATTTGTGGCACTGCCGTATACGTCATATCAGTGTAAAGCGCATGAAGAAACTCCATAAAGATGGATTTTTGGAATCACTTGGTTATGAATCATTTGATGCTTGCGAACCATGCCTTTTGGGCAAGATGACTAAAACTCTGTTCTCCGGAACAATGGAACGAGCTACTGACTTGTTAGAAATAATACATACCGATGTATACGGTCCAATGAGTGTTGATTCTCGTGGAAGGTATCGTTATTTTCTGACCTTCACAGATGATTTGAGCAGATATGAGTATATCTACTTGATGAAACATATGTCTGAAACAATTGAAAGGTTCAAAGAATTTCAGAGTGAAGTGGAAAATATCATAACAAGAAAATAAATTTTTATGCGATCTGATCATGGAGACGAATATTTGAGTTACGAGTTTGGCCTTTAGTTAAAACAATGTGGAATAGTTTCATAGCTCACGCCACATGGAACACCACATCGTAATGGTGTGTCCGAACATCGTAACCGCACTTTATTGGATATGGTGCGATCTATGATGTATCTTACCGATTTACCACTATCATTTTGGGGTTATGCATTAGAGACAGCTGCATTCACTTTAAATAGGGCACCATCAAAATCCATTGAGACGACGCCTTATGAACTGTGGTTTGGCAAGAAACCAAAGGTGTCGTTTCTTAAAGTTTGGGGCTGCGATGCTTATGTGAAAAGTTTCAACCTGATAAGCTCGAACCCAAATCGGAGAAGTGCGTATTTGTAAAATACCCAAAGGAAACTATTGGGTACACCTTCTATCACAGATCCAAAGGAAAAATATTCGTTGCTAAAATGGATCCTTTCAAGAGAAGGAGTTTCTCTCGAAAGAGGTGAGTGGGAGGAAAGTATAACTTGATGAGGTAATTGTACCTGGTCCCTTATTGGAAAGTAGTTCATCACAGAAATCAGTTCCTGTGATACCTACACCAATTAGTGAGGAAGTTAATGATGATGATCATGAAACTTCAGATCAAGTTACTACAGAAACTCGTAGGTCTTCCAAAGTACGGTCCACACCAGAGTGGTGCGGTAATCCTATTCTAGAAGTCATGTTACTAGACCATGATGAACCTATGAACTATGAGGAAGCGATGATGAGCCCAAATTCCGCGGAATGGCTTGAAGCCATGAAATCTGAGATAGGATCCATGTATGAGAACAAAGTGCGGACTTTGGTTGACTTGCTCGATGATTAGCAAGCCAAGTTAAATAAATGGGTCTTCAAGAGGAAGACAGACACTGATGGTAGTGTTACTATCTACAAAGCTCAACTTGTTGGAAAAGTTTTTCGACAAGTTCAAGGTGTTGACTACAATGAGATTTTCTCAACTGTAGCGATGCTTAAAGTTTGTCCGAATCATGTTAGCAATTGCCACATTTTATGAAATCTGGCAAATGGATGCCAAAATTGCATTCCCTAATGGTTTTCTTAAAGAAGAGTTGTATATGATGCAACTAGAAGGTTTTGTCAATCCTAAAGGTGCTAACAAAATGTGCAAGCTCCAGCGATCTACCTATGGACTGGTGCAAGCATCTCGGAGTTGGAATATACGCTTTGATGAGTTGATCAAAGCATATGGTTTTATACAGACTTTTGGAGAATCCTGTATTTACAAGAAAGTAAGTGGGAGCTCTGTAGCATTTCTAAAACTATATGTTGATAACATATTGTTGATTGGAAATGATATAGAAATTCTGGAGAGCATAAAAGGATACTTGAATAAGAGTTTTTCAAAGAAAGACCTCAGTAAAGCTACTTACATATTGAGCATCAAGATCTATTGAGATAGATCAAGACGCTTGATAAGATTTTCAATTAGTACATACCTTGACAAGATTTTGAAGTAGTTCAAAATGGAAACGGTCAAAGAAAGAGTTCTTGCCTGGGATGCAAAGGTGTGAAGTTGAGTAAGACTCAAAACCCGACCATGGCAGAAAATAGAAAGAGAATGTAAAGTCATTCTCTATGCCTCAGTCATAGGTTCTATAAAGTTTGCTATGCTGTGTACCAGACCTATTGTATACCTTGCTCTGAGTTTGTCAAAGGAATACAATTTTGATCTAAGAGTAGATCATTGGACAGCGGTCAAGAATATCCTTAGTGAGGACTAAGGAGATGTTTCTCGATTATGGAGGTGATAAAAGAGTTCGTCGTAAAGAGTTACATCGATGCAAGCTTTTACACCAATCCAGATGACTCTAAGTCTCAATCTGGATACCTATTGAAAGTGGGAGCAATTAGCTGGAGTAGCTCCATGCAGAGCATTGTAGACATAGAATATTTGCAAAATACATACGGCTCTGAATGTGATAGACCCGTTGACTAAACTTCTCTCACGAGCAAAACATGATCATACATTAGTACTCTTTGGGTGTTAATCACATAGCGATGTGAACTAGATAATTTACTCTAGTAAACCCTTCGGGTGTTGGTCACATGACGATGTGAACTATGGGTGTTAATCACATACAAATGTGAATATTGGTGTTGAATCACATGATGATGTGAACTAGATTATTGACTCTAGTGCAAGTGGGAGACTAAAGGAAATATGACCTAGAGGCAATAATAAAGTTATTATTTATTTCCTTATTTCATGATAAATGTTTATTATTCATGCTAGAATTGTATGAACCAGAAACATGATACATGTGTGAATACATAGACAAACTGAGTGTCACTAGTATGCCTCTACTTGACTAGCTCATTAATCAAAGATGGTTATGTTTCCTAGCCATGGACAAAGAGTTGTCATTTGATTAACGGGATCACATCATTAGGAGAATGATGTGATTGACTTGACCCATTCCGTTAGCTTAGCACTTGATCATTTAGTATGTTGCTATTGCTTTCTTCATGACTTATACATGTTCCTATGACTATGAGATTATGCAACTCCCGTTTACCGGAGGAACACTTTGTGTGCTACCAAACGTCACAATGTAACTGGGTGATTATAAAGGAGCTCTACAGGTGTCTCCGAAGGTACATGTTGGGTTGGCGTATTTCAAGATTAGGATTCGTCACTCCAATTGTCGGAGAGGTATCTCTGGGCCCTCTCGGTAATGCACATCACTATAAGCCTTGCAAGCAATGTAGCTAATGAGTTAGTTAAGGGATGATGCATTACGTAACGAGTAAAGAGACTTGCCGGTAACGAGATTGAACTAGGTATTGAGATGCCGACGATCGAATCTCGGGCAAGTAACATACCGATGACAAAGGGAACAACGTATGTTGTTATGCGGTTCGACCAATAAAGATCTTCGTAGAATATGTAGGAGCCAATATGGGCATCCAGGTTCCGCTATTGGTTATTGACCAGAGAGGTATCTTGGTCATGTCTACATAGTTCTCGAACCCGTAGGGTCCGCACGCTTAACGTTCGTTGACAATATAGTATTATATGAGTTATGTATGTTGGTGACTGAATGTTGTTTGGAGTCCCGGATGAGATCACGGACATGACGAGGAGCTCCGGAATGGTCCGGAGGTAAAGATTCATATATTGGATGATATGGTTAGGCCAAGGGGTCAGGCCCACGGGGCTATAAGTCGGTGCAAAGGGAGTTTTGCGGAGGCCAGGGGGCCAAACGCCGGAGACCCTGGCGTCTGGCCTGCCAGACGCCGAGGCCCATGGCATCTGGGCCAGACGCCAAGGATTATGGCGTTTGGTCCTGGAGTCTGAGTGGGACTCTTGCCTTTCGGGCAAAACCGACTTTGAGGGGGCTTTTGCTCCAAGTTTCGACCCCAGGGCTCAACATATAAATAGAGGGGCGGGGCTAGCACCAAAGAAACATCAAGAAACACCAAGCCATGTGCCGGCAACCCCATCCCCTCTAGTTTATCCTCCGTCATAGTTTCCGTAGTGCTTAGGCGAAGCCCTGCAGAGATTGTTCTTCACCAACACCGTCACCACGCCGTCATGCTGCCGGAACTCATCTACTACTTCGCCCGTCTTGCTGGATCTTGAAGGTGAGGACATCATCGAGCTGAACGTGTGCAGAACTCGGAGGTGCCGTGCGTTCGGTACTTGGATCGGTCGGATCGTGAAGACGTACGACTACATCAACCGCGTTGATAAACGCTTCCGCTTAGCAATCTTCAAGGGTATGAAGATACACTCCCCCTCTCGTTACTATGCATCACCATGATCTTGCATGTGCGTAGGAAATTTTTTGAAGTTACTACGTTCCCCAACAGTCGGGATGTAACTAGGTGAGCGGCGGCGGGTGGATTCTGCGAGCAGATGGCGTAGGCCTTGCCGCGCCGGAGCTTGGTCAGAGAGAACGGCGTGTACCACAGATCGGGACGTGCTGGCTCGGCGCC
>NC_057813.1:99998050-100026849 GCF_018294505.1 Triticum aestivum | reverse complement strand
GGAGTCTTAGTGTGCGTGTGTGTGCGTGTGTTTGTGTTTGTGTGTGGGGGGTGGGTGGGTGGGTGGGTGTGCGCGCGTGCGTGTGTGTGTGTGTGTGTGTGTGTGTGTGTGTGTGTGTGTCGCGGGGTCCTCGGTGGAGGATTTAATTTAAGAGTGCATGGCTTCATCATAGAGAGGTGATGTGTATGGCAGAGGCCACCAACAATGGGGTGCGAGAGAGAAAATGCCCATAGAGAGGGAAGAGAAGGTGTGTGCGCGTGAGAGGAGTCGACATGGAGAGAACGTGTTTGTTCGGGAGACACCGAGGAAGACTACTATATATCGATGGTGCATGTAGGCGGGAATTAAACAAAGGGATGGTCTTATTGGTTTCGGGGATATAGGGGAAGAGTGAGAGGGGGGTAGCTAGAAGGAGATTGTTAAGTGTGAGTGTGTGTTTTACCCATCCATGCGGAAGTTATGTGCACACAAGAAGAGAATGATTCGATGAGGCATTAGGGTTGAGGGTAATGGAGACATAGAGACCTTGAACGTGCATGTGTGAGAGAAATACATGTATATGTGGGATGTGTGTGTGTGCGCGCGCGCATGATCGAGATTTAAGAAAGAAGACATAAGTCATAAGATCAACGACATGGGAGAGACAGATCGGTATGACAATATGTATGCATGTGAGAATGCAAGGAAGAAGGCCCGACAATTGAGCATGCGTTTTCGTCTTTAAGAGATAGTGGCGTGGGTTGGAGCATGCATCTATGGAGAGCAGAGGGAGTGAGGCACAACGATTGTGCAAAAGAGATCAACCTATAAATGCATATGTATGGAGAGACATATATAGTGTGGGTGATAGGAAGCAAGACTCCATGCGAGAAAGAAATGTTGATGGAGAAACTACAGATATATACAGAGATGGAGATGCTAGCTAGAGGCACATCCGCTAGTTTGAGTGTTGGAGATGACCGCCGGGTGGTTCAGAGGGTGAAGTTATATATGTGTGTGTGAGAAGAAGATAAAAAGAGGGCACTTGACTGCATGTAGAGAGAAACATATGTAGTGTGCGTGATAGGAAGCAAGAGTGAGGGCGAGAAAGAAGGTTGATGGAGAAACAGATAAATAGAGAGATAAAGATGCTAGCTAGTGTGCATTAGAGATAGGAGTCGAGTGGATCAGAAGGCTGAGTTATGTGTGTGGGTGTGAGAGAGATAGAGAGAGGGTGCATGTGAGTCACATACAAACAGATATCAGAGAGAAATGAGATCCCGAGAGATGGAGTTTTGTGTCTGCGAGAGAGAAAGATATTTCACAACGAGAGTGATAGCTAGAGAGACATATGAGGGAACACAAGATATCTCTAGGGAGAGAGATAGTGTGTGAGAGACATACAAGAGAACAGCGGAGAAATATGAGACCCTGGGAGACAGAGTTTGTGTTTGTGTGTGAGAAAGAGATATTTAAGAGGAAGAGTCGTAGGTTCTCATATCTAAGGAGCCAAAGACATCTCTGTATGAGGGGTGTGCGAGTGGCACACAGGGGAATAGTAGAGAGAAATGAGACCCCGGGAGACAAAGTTTTGTGTTTGTGTGAGAGAAAGAGATTCCACATGGAGAATCATAGTTAGAGACACATAGTAGGGAGCGAGATATACTTAGAGAGAGATAGAGTGATGAAGGTCGAGGGAGAGAGTACCGTCAGTGTGTTACAAAGATAAAAGATCATTGTCGACATACATGTAGCACGAGATATATCTGAGAGACGATGAACGCGTATAGGTCCAGAGAGATAGTCCTATATAAGCATGAGTGATAACTATATGAGATGAATATCTGGATTAAAGGGGATTCAAATATTTAAACTGGAGATCACGACATCGATAATATCATAACGCAAAATTGGTGTATCAAATATGCATATTCATTTGAATTTGGGCACACGTGTAATGTTATATAGTTTATCATTATTGGTGATCCATAGATTCTTTAATTACAAACAATGCATGGTTTATATGCAATTAATGTCTAAACGGGATTACACTATATGTTGCGTGTGTGAAACACATTATACATGTTTGAGAAGTAAAAAAACCCGCATGAAACACACATTAATTGGAGACGGTTAGCGAGGAATGCATACATTGGATTTCAACATAAAGTGGTTTCAAATATTTGAAAATCAAAAATGATGGATACAACCTTATGAATCTAAGATCATGCCATTTGTAAACCATATTTATGTATAAATGTTGTTGTGCTTTTGAAAGTATATATAAAAAATGATGTATATAAAATTTAATTCCAATTGAAAATGGACCCCACCCGAAAAAATAGAATACAAACGGGATTCGAATTGAGTTGGGACTGTAAATGTGCACTCTGCAAAATTTGAACGAAGCGGGGAAAGTCGTAGTAACCATCCGAAACCAAAATCTGCGAGATGGAAATTACTACTGCCTATCCCTGCCACGCAAAGCCTATCTGCTGGATTTCTACAGGTTTCGATAGGGGTAGGTTTGTAATTTCACCCAAACATGACATAACCGCCTCTCACCCGGATTCATACACGATGGGCGCCAAAACACAGTGTGTCCTCGGTCGAAATCGACTCCCTCCCCGATTCATACACGGTGGGCGCCAAAAACAAACTCTCGTCGGCAAATATTCGGTGTATGCGAGATTACCGTCCTATCCCCAACCGACTAATATTGCTATGATGTTGGAAATTTGAAACGGGGGCTAAGTTTTTAAATTTCCTCGCATTTGAGACAAGCGCGCCCTAAATACATGGTTCCCCCCTTCCTCTCTACCTCCCTTTTCCCCATTCGTACTCCGTGGGCGCCAAAACACTCTCTCCACCCCAGCCTCCTTTGTCCGCCACCCAATCCACCGCCGTCCTCCTCCACCATGCCGGAGCTGATACCCCAATGCCGCCGTCCATTACAAGAGATTAACCTCTCTCATCCACGGCTTCGGATCGGGATCCTTGCATCCCGTCCTCTCGCTTCATCCCCGCCGTCATCCACCTTGCCAGCGCTGCTCCTATGACCGTCTCGTCCACCGCGCCCTGCCGCCACCATCTACCCTCCTAGATCTGCAGCCACGCCACCGACAACCATCACTATTGCAGCACCGTCAAATTCTCAGCAGATGCATACACGGCGCCGCACCAGAGGAGGTATTCTTTCGTATCTGCTCAACTTATTTATCGCAGCAAGAAAATAGATCGCAACTGCTTTACTCTGATTTCTTGTCTTGGTTGTGAAGTTGTCTTTGTTCGGTTTGCACCTTCTGATCCGTCATGGCATGCTCAATACTATACTCCCAATGCTTATGGTTTTCCCCTTTTATATTCCACACTAGTTAAATCACAATAGACTAAATTTCAAAATTGGGTCAGTCGATTTTTCAGAGCTCGCCGGAGTTTACCGGTGCGAACGAAGGGGCTCAGATGGTTGTGTGTGTGTGCGGGGGGGGGGCGGTGGTGGGGCCTCGCTGAATGAAGAAAACTTGACGTGGGTGGGGGCGGGGGTGGGGGTGGGGGTGGCGGAGGAACACAGGCGGTGGGGGCCGGTGGTCCGGTCGGCGGCCCGTGCGGTGTTCTGTATGGGTAGAATCAGAGACGAGGAAGAAGAAGGGTTAAGAGACGTAGGATCTTCATCCAACTGCCTGAAATGGTCGAGAGATAGCAGGGAGTTGCATTTTTAATGCGCTCTGGTTCATCATGTGTGGGCATTGCGCAACCAACATTTTATTATCCAAAATCTGCTTGCTCTTCGTTCCTCTTCCGTTCTTCTTTAATATGTACTCCCTCCGTTCCTAAATACAAGTCTTTGTATAGATTACACCATGGACTACATATGGAGCAAAATGAGTGAATCTACACTCTAAAATGTATCTAGATACATCTGTATGTGATCCATAGTGGAAATCTCTACCAAGACTTATATTTTGGAACGGAGGGAGTACGATAGTAGTACAGTATGTTCCTTGTACTGAAGATGAGCAGGGACATTTGCAGTGTAGAGGTCTATACGGTCGGTTGTGATGGACACTTTGAGCCTCTTTGATTCGTAGGATTTTGTAAACATAGGAATAGGATATGTAGTGGCCTGCCCACTTGAATCCTATAAGAATAGCAAGGAAATGCGGGTAGTTGTCTCGCCTTTGAGAGTTACACTGCTATTAACAATACCGCACCTTCACTTGAAGAGAGCTAGTATCCGAAGCCTTTCTAGCCGTACCGGCAATACTAGCACATATATTCCAGCAAGTTCCACTTTGTTGATTTTACTTTGATGCTTAAGGTTTTCCCGTTATATCTACACTACGATCTGTGTAGCTGTTTTGTGTCGCACTAGCAGCAGTCCACTCTTGAAGCTAAACACTGCAATGACTTACAAAATTGGCACCAAGGCATTGAGTGCCATTCTGGATGCAATGAAACTCAAACGCTCCCCACCTGTTGAATCTTGTTCAGAATATGATCCTAATGACTCTTGTTCAAAATTGCCACATATAGAGACAGCATAGAATTGCATTTCTTTGGGCGCTGTGATTCATCATGAGTGGGCAACCAACATTGTATGCAATGAAGCGGAACCTCAAGAATATGCTTCCTCTTCTATTCTTTAACATGTTCCTATTTGTTTATTCTGTATTTAGTAACTACAGTATGTTCCCTGTCAGGATGGGGCGCAAGGACATCTGCAGTCAACAGCTGGTAGAGCTGGCCTGTATGTGATCGATATGCTTTCAATTACTAGTGGCAATACAACATCGTATTTTCAAGCCAGCTCCACTTTCCCGATTTATATATCGTGGTTATGGTGTACACCTGTTATGTACACTATGATATGCCTAGTTGTTGTGTGCTCTTGTTATCATGGTTTGGCAATAAACTCTCTCTCTCTCTCTATACAGTATATTATGAACCTATCATCTGCCAACTATCCTTACTTCTGGAGCCTATTTTTTTGTGTACTTGTGCCAGATTATATCAATGTACGCACCATATTACAGCACACATGAGCTCTCTCATCAGAATCCAGTGATAGCACACAAGTGTTTACAGGGGCGCCCCTATATTAGAATATCATCAGCATTACAAAGATAATCTCACAACTATTTATGTTTTCATGGTTCTCGGATATTATACATATATACAGTGAATATTAGAATCCGTGCGCCAGAAGAATATTGTGGAACACTGCAATGACTTCCAAAATTGGCACCAAAGCATTGAGTGCCATTCTGGATGCAATGAAACTCATATGCTCCCCACCTGTAGATTCTTGTTCAGAATATGATCCTAATGACTATTCTAACCTTGAGGAGTCAAAGACAGATGGCCTGTCATGTTCACCCATCAAGGTGCCTGTTATAATTTGGCAAGGTTTTATTGATTGCACGTGTCTTGCATATGTTGTCTTGCATCTCTTCTACTTTGTTGCGTCACCATCTGCTTAGTTTACTCATCATATATGTCGAGATGCCATGCCCATCAATTATCAATACATATTCCATCTGTCACCATACCATGTTTTTCCACTCAAATGTTATTCTTGTGCATCAGACATCAAAAAGGAAGAGGATGATTGCCGAACCTGAAGGAGCACCAGCAAAGTCCTTGAAAAACGTGGTTGTGCCAAAGAAATCAGACATCACCCCACTTATATTGGCTGTACAACCAGTGACACAAAACGTAGGACCGACTCCAGCTGACTGTACCCATACTTCACTGGCCACACCGCTAGCCCCACCACACAGGACCTGCATTCCAGCAAAAGGTATGCCGATTTCAGTTGCCAAAGCACCATCCGTACCACAGAAAAATCCCACTCCAGCAAAAAGTACAACAAGACCACCGGCCGAAGACCTATCCCAACTGCAGAGACGGCCAATTCCTGCAGATTGGAACCCCATTCCAGTTATTCTCAGTTTAAAAGACAATGCTTTCAATGTTGTTAGGATACGTGCATATATTCCCATCATGGGAAGATTATAGTGAAGACAATCACCATTTTCACATCTTCCTGTCCCACTTACGTGTAAGTGCCATTATTCATGGTAATTATTTTCTTGTTTCTGCTGATTGAACACATCAATTATTTATATTACATTGTTATAAGTAGGCGAGGGTCGATCTGGATGGTCATGACGAGCAAAGCTTGCTTGTGCTTTTCAAGGAAGCATTGCAGCAGTATCGATGTAACATGAGGAAATCACACTTTGATGGCAAGTCTATAATGAATTTCCGGTGAAGTCTCATGTGCTAAATTTAGAAGACATTGAATGGAAAAACCTTGTTATGCACTGGTCTCGTTCCGAGGATGAGGTATTGTCTATGATATTGCATGACAATTTGAACTTCTACTTTTCCGCATGTGCCTTATAGATCTTTTTTGCAGGAAATCTGCTCAAAAAAAGAATTCCGGTTTGAAAAGAACGACAGGATATCACAAATATGCTGCCCGCTGCTTTGCTCTTGTTAGTACCTGTTGTAGTTGTATCACTGTACTTGCATACATACCTGGTTCATTATGTGACAGCATTATGCATGATAGCTTGCTTATCAATTGTTCGCTCCAAATTATCTGATCTGTATGAATGGTTACATTAGTGTAGAATATATCCAATGCCAATGAAAATTTTTAGCTCTGCATTGTTCTTGTAAGTACCTGCTGTCCTTTATCAGTGTACTTATATTGACATGTAGTTTTTCATGTACCATCACTCTGCAACTTATTTTCCTTTGCCCTCCATTTTCTACACATCAGATCTATATTTATTCTTACCGTAAGGTTGGATAACACCGATGGTACAGAAGAAATTTAGCTCTGCATTGCTCTTGGTTGTACCTTTTGCATGTATCGCTGTACTTACATTTATAGCTACTTGGTTATGTAGCATCGCTCTTCATCTTATCTTAAATATTCTCCATTTTTTCTTATATTGTCACATCTATATTTACTCCTAACAAAATGTAGAATAAAGGCAATGCTTATGAAGAAGATTCTGTGGTAAACTTCTTGAATTGCCCCCCCCCCCATCAGAATGGACAAGGGATTTATAGAGCCTGCCTTCACCAATAATGTAAGTTTGTCCTTCTCAAGCCTTCAAACTTTGTTGTGTATATTTGGTTAGGCATAATTGCAGCAGTTGTTTATTTTTGGTGTTTGCCTGAAATTGCAAGTTTGAAGTTTATTATGTAGTTCATAAACAAAAATTTGTCCTTCTCAATTTAAGTTTTCAGTTGTACAACCAAGTTCCTTCTTCATGCCATGTAAATTAAACTATACAGAGCAAGTGATCTTGTTTTGCCAATCTGAAATGGGTAAATTGACAGCACACTAACCATTGATACTTATGAGTTCTTGATCTGTAATCCAGTGGTGTCGTGAAGCTGCCAACTCCTTCACAATGTCATTTCCTGCCATGTCTTGAACTGAACAATACCATATTGTGTTAATGCTATTTTAAACTGTGTCACTTTATTCGTTAGTAAGAAATGTGATGAATTGTCAGCACTGATACTTATATGTGCAAAACCTGTCATTTGTCTGCTTGTTTATCTTTCAGAGTGAGGAGGATATAAGTGTCAAACAAGTGCAGTCTCATCAGCTTGCTCAGCTGCTTGTGCTGCAGCTCCCGAGCAAGGCTAACCTTTGTTGAACTCTATTGAAGTGTTGTCGGTTTTGTATATTATTTTGTCGGTGTGTTTAATTGCACTGGTGGCGATCTTTGATGCCCAGTGTATGTAATCTGCTGTCTGCTTGTGCTTTATTATCATAGTGACGAACTTTGATGCCCAGTGGATGTAATATGCCGTAATTTCTTTATTGTATAGTCTAGGTTTTTTTCTTATTCATGATGCTACAGTTATTTTACTGTATATATATCTTGTCTTCGTAGTAAACCGACCAAACCATAAAATTACGGTACATAATCAGGCCGTCATGCAAATCACTATGTATGATCCGCATCATGGGCCCCATCATGTTGGTCCATTAACAGGCCTAAATGTAAACTAGCCTACTAGTAGATCTGGGCCTTTAATAGGCCGAGTAAACTGTCGGCCCTATTTCCCAAGAAAACTCAATGGGCTTTTAGGAGGCCGAAAAGTAGGTTGGGCTTGAAACGTGCCGAACAGCTCTCGGACCGGCAGCAGGCCGAAATAGACCCTGGCCCATGATTGTGGCAATCAAATCATGGGGTTATAACAGGCCAAAATTGCCTCGGTCGTTGTTTGGCCCAATCAGATTATCAGCTGTGAGCAGGCCAAATGCAAACGGGGCCGTAGTTAGGCCCAACTATATGACGGGCTTTTAACAGGCCAAAATATATATAGGGCCGAAATGTTAAACGGGCCTTTAACAGGCCGAAACTAATATCAGGCCGAATTACTAAATGGCCCTTTATCAAGTGGGCCCAAAAGCATAGCGTCCAATTGACGGGCCGAATCTGATATGGGCCATAATTTAGCCCAAAGCCTCTCAAAGGGTCGGACCTGATCTGGGCCGTAATTTGGCCCATAACGTGGGAGGCTTTTAACGGGCCGGATCTCATATGGGCCTCTATTAGGCCCGGAACGTGGTAAGCTGTTAATGGACCGGATCAAATATGGGCCGGCATTTGGCCCAAAACATGGCAGCCTGTTAATGGGCCGGCCTACTACTGTCATCAAAATATTTTGGGCCTTTAGCTGGGCCGGCCCATTATGGGCGGCAGAATCTCGTGGGCCTTTAGCTGGGCCGACCCATTATGGCCCGCAAAATCTCGCAGGCCTTTAGGTGGGCCGGCCCATTATGGCCCGCAAAAACTTGTGGGCCTTTAGCTGGGCCGCCCCATTATGGCTCGCAAAATCTCGTGGGCCTTTTGTTGGGCTGGCCCATTATGGACCGCAAAATCTTGTGGGCCTTTAGTTGGGCCGACCCATTTAAACTTTATGGGCCACTTTTGGGCCGGTCCATGTGTCAACATTTCATAAGCGCATCTCGCCCATTGGATGCGTGACACCTGTGCCAACGGGGAGCTGACACATGTTTCCTCTAGCCAATGATGATTTTACATGTGTGATATCCCCATTGGTCCGGGCTGTTAACGGGTTATCAGATCCGAAACCGGACCTAAGCTTAACGGCGTTCCGTTACGGTGGATGCCACATGTCGGTCACCCTTGACGAAAGCACTTCTGTTACGTGCGATTTATCTTCATGGAAGTGGACACTTTCGTGATGATAATTTTGGTAATGTCATGGAACACTTCTATGACACACATGTATGACTATCTTGATTCTATCATTAAATCGTCATGGATATACATGCATGACAAAAAACGCGACCTACTGTGACAAACACGTATCATTACGGAAGTGTATTTTTTGTAGTGGGTGTTGATGTAGAAGCCCTCCATGATCGAATCCCCCTTCGGTAGGACACCGAAAAAGGCCCCAAGATGGGTTCTCACGGGTACAGAAGGTTGTGGGGATGGAAAAGTTGTTTCGTGGCTCTCCTGGATGTTTTCAGGGTATAAGAGTATATATAGGCGAAGGAACTAGGTCAGGGGAGCTACGAGGGGCCCATGAGGTAGGGGCGCGCCCTCCTACCTCGTGGCCGCCTCGTTGCGTCTCCGACTTCATTTCCAAGTCTCCTAGTTTGATTTTGGTACAAGAAATATCATCGCGAAGGTTTCACTCCGTTTGGACTCCGTTTGGTATTCCTTTTCCGCGAAACTCTAAAATAGGCAAAAAAATAGAAACTGGCACTTGGCCCTCAGTTAATAGGTTAGTCCCAAAAATATTATAAAATAGCATATAAATGCCTATTAGACATCCAAAACAGATAATATAATAGCATGGAACAGTCTAAAATTATAGATACGTTGGAGACGTATCAGAACTCTCATTCAAAGGGTCTACTATAACATGCCAGACCATTAGCTTCTAGCTTGAGAGAAATATAGTAGGAAAAGCGAGCGCTCGAGGAAAGATTTCCCCTCTCGCTAGGGTTCTTCGTTCTCCTGGGGCGACATGTCGCCGCCGGTGAGTTTTTCACTTCAAAAAGATGGCGGCTGGACAATCCTCTGGAATAGAAGGGGAGGAAGACTAGGCGGCTGTGTCCACAGATGTATACATGCAAGATGCAGATTGTTGTAGAAAGACAAAGGCTGATGCTAGTTCGGCTAATCAAGTTCATGTCACTGACTCCGAGGGGAACCAATTGACAATAGTTCTTGCAGGTAACACAATTCTTAGTCCACCTGTGAAGAGAGACCCCAAGAGATCAAAGATGAACACAGATGGGAAAGATGGCAACAACACTTTTGCAAAAAAAATTGGCGGGCTCCCTAGAGGGGCGCCACAAAGTCCAATGAGTGCTTTTTGTTGAAACTATCATGGAGCGGGTAAACCTATGACAGTTCGAGAAATTTGCGGTTTCGCGATGAAGTTTACCCCTACCGTGCTTTATATAGTTGAGACACAAATAAGTGGTGCACGTGTAGAAGCTCTTGCGGGTACTCTAGAGTATCATAATTCTTATGCTATTAGTAGTCTAAGGAAGAAGTTGTGGCCTGGGTATGTTTTGGAATAATAGAATCAAAGTTGAGATTCTAGGAAACTCCGTTTGTCACATTGATGCTAAGATTGAAGAGGCTGACCATGATCCGTGGAGGCTCACATGTGTCTATGGCGAGGCACAAACTCATCTCCATCACCAGACGTGGGATATTTTGAAAGGAATTAGTACAGTTAGTAACTTGCCATGGCTTTGTTTCGGAGACTTCAATGAAGTATTATGACCGGAGGAATATGAAGGAGCAGCTAACAGGAGTAACACACAGATCCAAGTATTTCGAGATGTTGTTGATGTATCCATGTTGATGGCAATTGAAACAACGCCATCTTAGCCTCAAGATGTGTATGTAGCATCGAGTTTAAGCTCTCACTCTGCTGATTGCCGCTCAATCCTAGGAAACGACGCCCCTCAAGATATGGAGCACACCACAACTTTCTCATCTTATACATCTGATGCAGCCAGGACTCCTTAGTTGTTACTTTATTCTGTTGTAAGAATTGTAACCATTTTCTCTCATGCTCTTCAATGGAAGATGTATCATATATGGAAGATCTGAATTCCTCCTTTACCGCTCATCATGCAAATGACGTGCAATGTTCTGCTGAATGTGCCATATACACAGCCTATGGTTTGAGTCAGGCCACACCAACCTGATTGCTCTCTGAATGCAAGGTCTCCATCCGTGATCACAGATATCAGATGCTTCTGTCCCATGGCATCAGAAGAGGTCTGTAACATCCACTCGTATGCCTGGCTTGTTTCATGAGAAATGATACCACATCCAAAAATAACAGTGCCGCGGTGGTGACTCAACCTGACAAACGACATAAATGGTAGATTGTACTTATTGGTTCTATATGTGCTATCAAAGACAATGATGTCTCCAAAAACCTCGTATTCAAGTCAGGATTGACTATCACGCCAGAAAAGTCCCTTTAGATGGCCAACATCATCAACCAACTAGCTCAAGAAAAAAAAATCTGAATCTTGCTCTCGCCGCGCCACCATGTGATTGATTATCGTTTGAGCATCACCGAAAGCAATTGATTCCTTCTTGTTAGCATGGCAGCAATTCTAAATGTCCCTCATCGTGCATCCAACCTCATCATACCCACCATATTGCATGCACAAAATATCCATAATATGGTGTTTCCTGATCCAAGATTTTTCCATGTCTGCAATGTCCGCTTTCTTCTCATCGCTAATTCTTTTGTGTGAACTCAAAAGACACGAAAGACCCCGTGGGGCTAGAGGATGGTTGTGTTCATCGATGAAATCCTTCACAAACCAGTGACATGTTTCCTCTTGTCTTGCAATCACCAATTTAGCTTTACACCCGACATGAGTTATAATCCGTGGCCTCCTCTTTCTATCTTCCATCTTCCTCTTCATGTGCTTCTCTTCATGAACCCCTTCACGACTACACACAATTTTCCTTAATATATCCATCCCACTCAACATAGCTTCTCCGGACACTAAAACCTTTCTCAAGACCATATTTGTTATAGAATATATAACCTTCATCCTCACTATCAAACATCTTGTTGGCAATATGATAGTACCCCAACATTGACTCATGACTTACATCCGCCATGTCTGCCTACATCACCATTCAGATGAATAAAAAGCTCAAACGACAAACAAAAATGCATGCAAAAGCGAGTACGAAATCTTGTGTGGAATTCTAAAATTTGCTCCTTGTACATGTTATGCCAAGCGATCATCAATGTCCAGTAGATCATCGACGGTGCGCGTTGCTGCGCCCATCCATTTTCACCATAAAATAGTAGGAGTTTGTAAATATATGTGCCATTTGTCCATAATAACTTTACTCACAAGCTCATAAATTTAACATTGGTGTACTTTAGAAATCACTTTAACTATAGATAAGTTATGGGATATTACCAGCTATCAAATTTAAAACTTGTATGACGATCTAATGTTAAATCATTTCTAGGAAGACATGAGAACACAACACTGCTAAAAGAGATGATGTGTTATAGCACCAACAATATATGTTCCCATCCTTAGATCATGATAGTGTTCGTTGTTGTGTCCGTCTATTTTGCACGAAATCTGCACGAAAAAGAATTCTGAATTGAAAAGAACAACAGGATATCGCAAATATGCTGCCCGCTCCTTTGCTCTTGTTAGTACATGTTGTCCTGTATCACTGTACTTGCATACATACCTGGTTCATTATGTGGCAGCATTATGCATGATAGCTTGCTTATCAATTGTTCGCTCCAAATTATCTGATCTGTATGAATGGTTACATTAGTGTAGAATATATCCAATGCCAATGAAATTTTTTAGCTCTGCATTGTTCTTCTAAGTACCTGCTGTCCTTTATCAGTGTACTTATATTGATAGGTAGTTGTTCATGTACCATCACTCTACAGCTTATTTTCCTTTGCCCTCCATTTTCTACACATCAGATCTATATTTACTCTTACCGTAAGGTTGGATAACACCGATGGTACTGAAGAATTTTAGCTCTGCATTGCTCTTGGCTGTACATTGTGCCTGTATCATTGTACTTACATTTATAGCTACTTGGTTATGTAGCATCACTCTTCATCTTCTCTTAAATATTCTCCATTTTTTCTTATATTTTCACATCTATATTTACTCTTAACAAAATGTAGAATAAAGGCAATGTTTATGAAGAAGATTCTATGATAAAGTTCTTGAATTGCCCCCCCCCCATTAGAATGGACAAGGGCTTTATAGAGCCTGCCTTCACCAATAATGTAAGTTTGTCCTTCTCAAGCCTTCAAACTTTGTTGTGTATATTTGGTTAGGCATGACTGCAACTGCTATTTATTTTTGGTGTTTGCATCAAATTGCAGTTTAAAGTTTATTATGTAGTTCATAAACAAAATTTTGTCCTTCTCAATTTAAGTTTTCAGTTGTACAACCAAGTTCCTTCTTCATGCCATGTAAATTAAACTATACAGAGCAAGTGATCTTGTTTTGCCAATCTAAAATGGGTAAATTGACATCACACTAACCATTGATACTTATGAGTTCTTGATCTGTAATCCAGTGGTGTCGTGAAGCTGCCAACTCCTTCACAATGTCATTTCCTGCCATGTCTTGAACTGAACAATACAGAATTGTGTTAATGCTATTTTAAACTGTGTCACTTTATTCGTTAGTAAGAAATGTGATGAATTGTCAGCACTGATACTTATATGTGCAAAACCTGTCATTTGTCTGCTTGTTTATCTTTCAAAGTGAGGAGGATATAAGTGTCAAACAAGTGCAGCCTCATCAGCTTGCTCAGCTGCTTGCGCTGCAGCTCCCGAGCAGGGCTAACCTTTCTTGAACTCTACTGAAGTGTTGTCGGTTTTTTATATTATTTTGTCAGCGTGTTTAATTGCACTGGTGGCGATCTTTGATGCCCAGTGTATGTAATATGTCATAATTTCTTTATTGTATAGTCTAGGTTTTTTCTTATTCACGATGGTGCAGTTATTTTACTGTATATATATCTTGTCTTTGCAGTAAGCCAGCCAAACCGTAACATTACGGTACATAATCGGGCCGTCATGCAAATCACTATGTATGATCTGCATCATAGGCCCCGTCATCTTGGTCCATTAACATGCCTAAATGTAAACTGGACCACTAGTAGATCCGGGCCTTTAATAGGCCGAGTAAACCGCCGGCCCATTTTCCCAAGAAACCTCAATGGGCTTTTAGGAGGCCGAAAAGTAGGTTGGGCCTGAAACGTGCCGAACATCTCTCGGACCGGTAGCAGGCCGAAATAGACCCCGGCCCATGATTGTGGCAATCAAATCATGGGCTTATAACAGGCCAATATTGCCTCGGTCCTTGTTTGGCCCAATCAGATTATCAGTTGTGAGCAGGCCGGATGCAAACGAGGCCGTAGTTAGGCCCAACTATATGACGGGCTTTCAACAGGCCGAAATATATATAGGGCTGAAATGTTAAATGGGCCTTTAACAGGCCAAAACTAATATCAGGCCGAATGACTAAATAGCTCTTTATCAAGTGGGCCCAAAAGCATAGCGTCCAATTGACGGGTCGAATCTGATATGGGCCATAATTTAGCCCAAAGCCTCTCAAAGGGCCGGACCTGATCTGGGTCGTAATTTGGCCCAGAACATGGGAGGCTTTTAACGGGACGGATCTCATATGGGCCTCTATTAGGCCCGGAACATGGCAGGCTGTTAATGGTCCGGATCAAATATGGGCCGGCATTTGGCCCAAAACATGGTAGCATGTTAATGGGCCGGCCTACTAGTGTCATCAAAATGTTTTGGGCCTTCACCCGGGCCGGCCCATTATGGGCGGTAGAATCTCGTGGGCCTTTAGCTGGGCCGACCCATTATGGCCCTCAAAATCTCGCGGGCCTTTAGCTGGGCTAGCCCATTGTGGCCCGCAAAAACTTGTGGGCCTTTAGCAGGGCCGCCCCATTATGGCCCGCAAAATATCGTGGACCTTTTGTTAGGCCGGCCCATTATGGACCGCCAAATCTTGTGGGCCTTTAGTTGGGCTGGCCCATTTAAACTTTATGGACCACTTTTGGGCCGGTCCATGTGTCAACATTTCATAAGCGCATCTCACCCATTGGATGCGTGACACCTGTGCCAACGGGGAGCTGACACGTGTTTCCTCTAGCCAATGATGATTTTACACGTTGAATATCCCCATTGGTCTGGGTTGTTAACGGGTTATCAGATCTAAAACCGGACCCGATAGCTTAACGGCGTTCCGTTATGGTGGATGCCACGTGTCGATCACCCATGACGAAAGCACTTCTGTGACGCGTGATTTATCGTCATGGAAGTGGACACTTCCGTGATGATAAATTTGGTAATGTCATGGAACACTTCTACGACAGCACAGTTATGACTATCTTGATTCTGTCATAAAATCGTCATGCATGTACATGCATGACAAAAAACGCGGCCTACTGTGACAAACACGTATCATCACGGAAGTGTATTTTTTGTAGTGGGTGTTGACGTAGAAGCCCTCCGTGATCGAATCCCCTTCGGCAGGACACCGGAAAAGGCCCCTAGATGGGTTCTTACGGGTACAGAAGGTTGCGGCGGTGGAAAAGTTGTTTCGTGGCTCTCCTGGATGTTTTCAGGGTATAACGGTATATATAGGCGAAGGAACTAGGTCACGGGAGCTACGAGGGGCCCATGAGGTAGGGGGCGCGCCCTCCTGCCTCGTGGCCGCCTCCTTGCGTCTCCGACTTCATCTCCAAGTCTCCTGGTTTGCTTTTGGTCCAAGAAATATCATCGCGAAGGTTTCACTCCGTTTGGACTCCGTTTGGTATTCCTTTTCAGCGAAACTCTAAAATAGGCAAAAAAACAGAAACTGGCACTGGGCCCTTGGTTAATAGGTTAGTCCCAAAAATAATATAAAATAGCATATAAATGCCTATTAGACATCCAAAACAGATAATATAATAGCATGGAACAATCAAAAATTATAGATACGTTGGAGACGTATCAGAACTCTCGTTCAAAGGGTCTACTGTAACGGGCCAGACCATTAGCTCTAGCTTGAAAGAAATACAGTAGGAAAAGCGAGCACTCGAGGACAGATTTCCCCTCTCGCTAGGGTTCTTCGTTCTCTTGGGGCGACATGTCGCCGCCGGTGAGTTTTTCTCCCCTACCACTGATCGAGTTTCCTTCGGGATCTCTCGATTCGGGTAGAATACGAGGTAATCCTTGGATCGTCGTTGGGCCTGTGTCACAGTTCTCAGGGATCGGAGGAACTAGGGATCCTGCAACACCCGATTGAGTCAAGTTTCGAATTAGGTTTCAAAAAGATGGCGGATGGACAATCCTCTGGAATAGAAGGGGAGGAAGACTAGGCGGCTGTGTCCACAGATGTATACATGCAAGATGCAGATTGTTGTATAAAGACAAAGGTAGATGCTAGTTCGGCTAATCAAGTTCATGTCACTGACTCCGAGGGGAACCAATTGGCAATAGTTCTTGCAGGTAACACAATTCTTAGCCCCCCTCCAAAGAGAGACCCCAAGAGATCAAAGATAAACATAGATGGGAAAGATGGCAACAACACTTTTGCAAAAAAATTGGTGGGCTCCCTAGAGGGGCGCCGCCAAGTCCAATGAGTGCTTTCTGTTGAAATTGTCATGGAGCGAGTAAACCTGCGACAGTTCGAGAAATTTGCGATTTCGTGATGAAGTTTACCCCTACCGTGCTTTGTAGAGTTGAGACACAAATAAGTGGTGCACGTGTAGAAGCTCTTGCGGGTACTCTATGGTATCATAATTCTTATGCTATTAGTAGTCTAAGGAAGAAGTGGTGGCCTGGGTATGTTTTGGAATAATACAAGCAAAGTTGAGATTCTAGGAAACTCCGTTTGTCACATTGATGCTAAGATTGAAGAGGCTGACCATGATCCGTGGAGCCTCACATGTGTCTATAGCGAGCCACAAACTCATCTCCGTCACCAGACGTGGGATATTTTGAAAGGAATTAGTACAGTTAGTGACTTGCCATGGCTTTGTTTCGGATACTTCAGTGAAGTATTACGACCAGAGGAACATGAAGGAGCAGCTAACAGGAGTAACACACAGATCCAAGGATTTTGAGATGCTGTTGATGTATGCATGTTGATGGCATTTGAAACAACGTCATCTTAGCCTCAAGATGTGTATGTAGCACCAAGTTTAAGCTCTCACTCTGCTGATTGCCACTCAATCCTAGGAAACGACGCCCCTCAAGATATGGAGCACACCACAACTTTCTCATCTTATACATCTGATGCAGCCAGGACTCCTTAGTTGTTACTTTATTCTGTTGTAAGAATTGTAACCATTTTCGATCATGATCTTCAATGGAAGATGTATTATATATGGAAGATCTGAATTCCTCCTTTACCGCTCATCATGCAAATGACGTGCAATGTTCTGCTGAATGTGCCATATACACAATCTATGGTTTGAGTCAGGCCACACCAACCTGATTGCTCTCTCAATGCAAGGTCTCCATCCATGATCACAGATATCAGATGCTTCTGTCCCATGGCATCAGAAGAGGTCCATAACATCCACTCGTATGCCTGGCTTGTTTCATGAGAAATGACACCACATGCAAAAATAACAATGCCGCGCGGTGGTGACTGAACCCGACAAACGACATAAATGGCAGATTGTACTTATTGGTTCTATATGTGCTATCAAAGACAATAATGTCTCCAAAAACCTCGTATTCAAGTCAGGGTTGACTATCACACCAGAAAAGTCCCTTTAGATGGCCAACATCATCAACCAAGTAGCTGAAGAAAAAAAATCTAAATCTTGCTCTCGCGGCGCCACCATGTGATTGATCACCGTTTGAGCATCACCGAAAGCGATTGATTCCTGCGTGTTAGCATGGCAGCAATTGTAAATGTCCCTCATCGTGCATCCAACCTCGTCATATCCACCATATTGCATGCACAAAATATCCATAATATGGTGTTTCCTGATCCCAGATTTTTCCATGTCTGCAATGTCCGCTTTCTTCTCATTGCTAATTCATTTGTGTGAACTCAAATGACACGAAAGACCCCGTGGGGCTAGAGGATGGTTGTGTTCATCGATGAAATCCTTCACAAACCAGTGACATGTTTTCTCCTGTCTTGCAATCACCAATTTAGCTTTACACCCTACATGAGTTATACTCCGTGGCCTCCTCTTTCTATCTTCCCTCTTCCTCTTCATGTGCTTCTCTTCATGAACCCCTTCACAACTACACACAATTTTCCTTAATATATCCATCCCACTCAACATAGCTTCTCTGGACACTATAACCTTTCTCAAGACCATATTTGTTATAGAATATATAACCTTCATCCTCACTATCAAACATCTTGTTGGCAATATGATAGTACCCCAACATTGACTCATGACTTACATCCGCCATGTCTGCCTACATCACCATTCAGATGAATAAAAATCTCAAACGACAAACAAAAATGATTGCAAACGCGAGTACGAAATCTTGTGTGGAATTCTAAAATTTGCTCCTTGTACATGTTATGCCGAGCGATCATCAACGTCCAGTAGATCATCGACGGTGCACGTTGCTGCGCCCATCCATTTTCACCATAAAATTGTAAGAGTTTGTAAATATATGTGCCATTTTTCCATCATAACTTTACTCACAAGCTCATAAATTTAACATTTGTGTACTTTAGAAATCACTTTAAGTATAGATAAGTTATGGGATATTACCAGCTATCAAATTTAAAACTTGTATGACGATCTAATGTTAAATCATTTCTAGCAAGACATGAGAACACAACACTGCTAAAAGAGATGATGTGTTATAGCACCAACAATATATAGTCCAATCCTTAGATCATGATAGCGTTCATTGTTGTGTCCGTCCATTTTGCAGGAAATCTGCTCGAAAAAGAATTCTGGTTTAAAAAGAACGACAGGATATCGCAAATATGCTGCCCGCTGCTTTGCTCTTGTTAGTACCTGTTGTCCTGTATCACTGTACTTGCATACATACCTGGTTCATTATGTGACAGCATTATGCATGATAGCTTGCTTATCATTTGTTCGCTCCAAATTATCTGATCTGTATGAATGGTTACATTAGTGTAGAATATATCCAAAGCCAATGAAAAATTTTAGCTCTGCATTGTTCTTGTAAGTACCTGCTGTCCTTTATCAGTGTACTTATATTGATAGGTAGTTGTTCATGTACCATCACTCTGCAGCCTATTTTTCTTTGCCCTCCATTTTCTACACATCAGGTCTATATTTACTCTCACCGTAAGGTTCGATAACACAGATGGTACTGAAGAAGTTTAGCTCTACATTGCTCTTGGTTGTACCTTTTGCCTGTATCGTGTACTTACATTTATAGCTACTTGGTTATGTAGCATCACTCTTCATCTTATCTTAAATATTCTCCATTTTTTCTTATATTGTCACATCTATATTTACTCTTAACAAAATGTAGAATAAAGGCAATGCTTATGAAGAAGATTCTGTGGTAAACTTCTTGAATCCCCCCCCATCAGAATGGACAAGGGCTTTATAGAGCCTGCCTTCACCAATAATGTAAGTTTGTCCTTCTCAAGCCTTCAAACTTTGTTGTGTATATTAGGTTAGGCATGACTGCAATAGCTGTTTATTTTTGGTGTTTGCATCAAATTGCAGTTTAAAGTTTATTATGTAGTTCATAAACAAAAGTTTGTCCTTCTCAATTTAAGTTTTCAGTTGTACAACCAAGTTCCTTCTTCATGCTATGTAAATTAAACTATACAGAGCAAGTGATCTTGTTTTGCCAATCTGAAATGGGTAAATTGACATCACACTAACCATTGATACTTATGAGTTCTTGATCTGTAATCCAGTGGTGTCGTGAAGCTGCCAACTCCTTCACAATGTCATTTCCTGCCATGTCATGAACTGAACAATACCATATTGTGTTAATGCTATTTTAAACTGTGTCACTTTATTCGTTAGTAAGAAATGTGATGAATTGTCAGCATTGATACTTATATGTGCAAAACCTGTCATTTGTCTGCTTGTTTATCTTTCAGAGTGAGGAGGATATAAGTGTCAAACAAGTGCAGTCTCATCAGCTTGCTCAGCTGCTTGCGCTGCAGCTCCCGAGCAGGGCTAACCTTTCTTGAACTCTATTGAAGTGTTGTCGGTTTTGTATATTATTTTGTCGGCGTGTTTAATTGCACTGGTGGCGATCTTTGATGCCCAGTGTATGTAATCTGTTATCTGCTTGTGCTTTATTATCATAGTGACGAACTTTGATGCCCAGTGGATGTAATATGCCGTAATTTCTTTATTGTATAGTCTAGGTTTTTTTCTTATTCACGATGCCGCAGTTATTTTACTGTATATATATCTTGTC
Source organism: Triticum aestivum (assembly GCF_018294505.1). Classification (NCBI taxonomy): domain Eukaryota; kingdom Viridiplantae; phylum Streptophyta; class Magnoliopsida; order Poales; family Poaceae; genus Triticum; species Triticum aestivum. The sequence continues at coordinate 100,006,395 of NC_057813.1, read as the reverse complement.
TTCGAAGTAAACCGGCCAAACCGTAAAATTACGTTACATAATCGGGTCGTCATGCAAATCACTATGTATGATCTGCATCATGGGCCCCGTCATCTTGGTCCGTTAACATGCCTAAATGTAAACTGGCCCACTAGTAGATTCGGGCCTTTAATAGGCCGAGTAAACCGCCGGCCCTATTTTCCCAAGAAAACTCAATGGGCTTTTAGGAGGCCGAAAAGTAGGTTGGGCCGGAGACGTGCGGACCAGCTCTCGGACCGGCTGCAGGCCGAAATAGACCCCGGCCCATGATTGTGGCAATCAAATCATGGGCTTATAACAGGCCAAAATTGTCCCTGTCCTTGTTTGCCCCAATCAGATTATCGGATGTGAGCATGCCGGATGCAAACGGGGCCGTAGTTAGGCCCAACTATATGACGGGCTTTCAACAGGCCGAAATATATATTGGGCCGAAATGTTAAACGGGCCATTAACAGGCCGAAACTAATATCAGTCCGAATTACTAAATGGCCCTTTATCAAGTGGGCCCAAAAGCATAGCGTCCAATTGACGGGCCGAATCTGATATGGGCCATAATTTAGCCCAAAGCCTCTCAAAGGGCCAGACCTGATCTGGGCCGTAATTTGGCCCAGAACGTGGCAGACTTTTCACGGGCCGGATCTCATATGGGCCTCTATTAGGCCCGGAACGTGGCAGGCTGTTAATGGACCGGATCAAATATGGGCCGGCATTTGGCGCAAAACATGGTAGCCTGTTAATGGGCCGGCCTACTAGTGTCATCAAAATCTTTTGGGCCTTCAACTGGGCCGGCCCATTATGGGCGGCGGAATCTCATGGGCCTTTAGCTAGGCCGACCCATTATGGCTGGCAAAATCTCGCGGGCCTTTAACTGGGTCGGCCCATTATGGCCCGCAAAAACTTGTGGGCCTTTAGCTAGGCCACCCCATTATGGCCCGCAAAATCTTGTGGGCCTTTTGTTGGGTCGGCCCATTATGGACCGCAAAATCTTGTGGGCATTTAGTTGGGCTGGCTCATTTAAACTTTATGGGCCACTTTTGGGCGGTCCACGTGTCAACATTTCATAAGCGCATCTCGCCCATTGGATGCGTGACACCTGTGCCAACGGGGCGCTGACACATGTTTCCTCTAGCCAATGATGATTTTACACGTGGAATATCACCATTTGGCTGGGCTGTTAACGGGTTATCGGATCCAAAACCGGACCCGATAGCTTAACGATGTTCCGTTACGGTGGATGCCACATGTCGGTCACCCTTGACGAAAGCACTTCTGTGACGCCCGATTTATCGTCATGGAAGTGGACACTTCCGTGATGATAATTTTGGTAATGTCATGGAACACTTCTATGACAGCACAGGTATGACTATCTTGATTCTGTCATAAAATCGTTATGGATGTACATGCATGACAAAAAAACGTGACCTACTCTGACAAACATGTATCATCACGGAAGTGTATATTTTTTGTAGTGGGTGTTGATGTAGAAGCCCTCCGTAATTGAATCCCCCTTCAGCAGGAGACCAGAAAAGGCCCCTAGATGGGTTCTCACGGGTACAGAAGGTTGTGGCAGTGGAAAAGTTGTTTCGTGGCTCTCCTGGATGTTTTCAGGGTGTAAGAGTATATATAGGCGAAGGAACTAGGTCAGGGGAGCTACGAGGGGCCCATGAGGTGGGGGCGCGCCCTCCTGCCGCCCTCCTGCCTCGTGGCCGCCTCGTTGCGTCTCCTACTTCATCTCCAAGTCTCCTGGTTTGCTTTTGGTCCAAGAAATATCATCGCGAAGGTTTCACTCCGTTTGGACTCCGTTTGGTATTCCTTTTCTACGAAAATCTAAAATAGGAAAAAAACAAAAACTGGCACTGGGCCCTCGGTTAATAGGTTAGTCCCAAAAATAATATAAAATAGCATATGAATGCTTATTAGACATCCAAAATAGATTATATAATATCATGGAACAATAAAAAATTATAGATAGTTGGAGACGTATCATAACTCTCGTTCAAAGGGTCTACTATAACGGGCCAAACCATTAGCTTCTAGCTTGAAAGAAATACAGTAGGAAAAGCGAGCGCTCGAGGACAGATTTCCCCTCTCGCTAGGGTTCTTCGTTCTCTTGGGGCAACATGTCGCCGCCGACGAGTTTTTCTCCCCTACCACTGATCGAGTTTCCTTCGGGATCTCTCGATTCGGGTAGAATACGGGGTGATCCTTGGATCGCCGCTGGCCCTGGGTCGCAGTTCTCGGGGATCGGAGGAACTAGAGATCCTGCAACACCCGATCGAGTCAGGTTTCGGGTTAGGTTTCAAAAAGATGGCGGATGGACAATCCTATGGAATTGAAGGGGAGGAAGACTAGGAGGCTGTGTCCACAGATGTATACATGCAGGATGCAGATTGTTGCAGAAAGACAAAGGATGATGCTAGTTCGGCTAATCAAGTTCATGTCACTAACTCCGAGGGGAACCAATTAACAATAGTTCTTGCAGGTAACACAATTCTTAGTCCACCTCTGAAGAGAGATCCCAAGAGATCAAAGATGAACACACATGGGAAATATGGCAACAACACTTTTGCAAAAAAAATGGCGGGCTCCCTAGAGGGGCGCCGCCCAAGTCCAATGAGTGCTTTTTGTTGAAACTGTCATGGGGCGGGTAAACCTGCGACAGTTCAAGAAATTCGTGATTTCACGATGAAGTTTACCCCTACCATGCTTTGTATAGTTGAGACACAAATAAGTGGTGCACGTGTAGAAGCTCTTGCGGGTACTCTAGGGTATGATAATTCTTATGCTATTAGTAGTCTAAGGAAGAAGTGGTGGCCTGGGTATGTTTTGGAATAATACAAGCAAAGTTGAGATTCTAGGAAACTCCATTTGTCACATTGATGCTAAGATTGAAGAGGCTGACCATGATCCGTGGAGGCTCACATGTGTCTATGGCGAGGCACAAACTCATCTCCGTCACCAGACGTGGGATATTTTGAAAGGAATTAGTACAGTTAGTGACTTGCCATGGCTTTGTTTCCGAGACTTCAATGAAGTATTACGACCGGAGGAATATGAAGGATCAGCTAACATGAGTAACACATATATCCAAGGATTTCGAGATGCTGTTGATGTATGCATGTTGATGGCATTTGAAACAACGCCATCTTAGCCTCGAGATGTGTATGTAGCACTGAGTTTAAGCTCTCAGTCTGCTGATTGCCGCTCAATCCTAGGAAACAACGCCCCTCAAGATATGGAGCACACCACAACTTTCTCGTCTTATACATCTGATGCAGCCAGGACTCCTTAGTTGTTACTTTATTCTGTTGTAAGAATTATAACCATTTTCTCTCATGCTCTTCAATGGAAGATGTATCATATATGGAAGATCTGAATTCCTCCTTTGCGCCTCATCATGCAAATGACTGAATGTGCCATATACACAGCCTATGGTTTGAGTCAGGCCACACCACCCTGATTGCTCTCTCAATGCAAGGTCTCCATCCGTGATCACAGATATCAGATGCTTCTATCCCATGGCATCAGAAGAGATCTGTAACATCCACTCGTATGCCTGGCTTGTTTCATGAGAAATGATACCACATCCAAAAATAACAGTGCCGCGGTGGTGACTCAACTTGACAAATGACATAAATGGCAGATTGTACTTATTGGTTCTATATGTGCTATCAAAAACAATAATGTCTCCAAAAGCCTCGTATTCAAGTCGGGGTTGACTATCACACCAGAAAAGTCCCTTTAGATGGCCAACATCATCAACCAAGTAGCTGAAGAAAAAAAATCTGAATCTTGCTCTCGCCGCGCCACCATGTGATTGATCACCGGAAGCGATTGATTCCTGCTTGTTAGCATGGCAGAAATTGTAAATGTCCCTCGTCGTGCATCCAACCTCATCATATCCACTGTATTGCATGCACAAAATATCCATAATATGGTGTTTCCTGATCCCAGATTTTTCCATTTCTGCAATGTCCGTTTTTTGCTCATCGCTAATTCTTTTGTGTGAACTCAAAAGACACGAAAGACCCCGTGGGGCTAGAGGATGGTTGTGTTCATCGATGAAATCCTTCACAAACCACTGACATGTTTCCTCTTGTCTTGCAATCACCAATTTAGCTTTACACCCTACATGAGTTATACTTCGTGGCCTCCTCTTTCTATCTTCCATCTTCCTCTTCATGTGCTTCTCTTCATGAACCCCTTCACGACTACACACAATTTTCCTTAATGGATCCATCCCACTCAACATAGCTTCTCCGGACACTAAAACCTTTCTCAAGACCATATTTTTTATAGAATATATAACCTTCATCCTCACTATCAAACATCTTGTTGGCAATATAAGAGTACCCCAACATTGACTCATGACTTACATCCGCCATGTCTGCCTGCATCACCATTCAGATGAATAAAAAGCTCAAATGACAAACAAAAATGCATGCAAAAGCGAGTACGAAATCTTGTGTGGAATTCTAAAATTTGCTCCTTGTACATGTTATGCCAAGCGATCATCAACGTCCACTAGATCTTCGACGGCGCGCATTGCTGCGCTCATCCATTTTCACCATAAAATGGTAGGAGTTTGTAAATATATGTGCCATTTGTCCATAATAACTTTACTCACAAGCTCATAATTTAACATTGGTGTACTTTAGAAATCACTTTAACTATAGATAAGTTAAGTTATGGGATATTACCAGCTATCAAATTTAAAACTTGTATGACGATCTAATGTTAAATTATTTCTAGGAAGACATGAGAACACAACACTGCTAAAAGAGATGATGTGTTATAGCACCAACAATATATAGTCCCATCCTTAGATCATGATAGCGTTCGTTGTTGTGTCCGTCTATTTTGTCAATAGATTTATAGAAAAATTCTTAGATATATGGTGACATAAAACATAACCGTTACTTTTACATAAACCAACTCATTCATTGGTTAGTTGAATGGGTGGATTTTATTGTTTTCTAGTGAAATAATGTGGTACGTGCCCGTCTATTTTGTCAATGGATTGATAGGAAAATTCATACATATATGATGACACAAAACATGGAAGTTACTTAAGATCCATTCGAACCGACTCTAGCCGAAGGACCATAGGTTTAGTGATAGTACATCAAGGTTTTAAAAATGTGGGAAGGATATCTTATATAAAGCAGGAACCACCTTGTTAGTTCACATTACATTGTTTCAAGTGTACAATCCTATATAACCAAAGAACAAACACACCAACCATTGTTCTGGATGGAGATTATTGCAGCCATCTTGCACCTATAATGAACATGAAGATACTCCCTCCATCCCATAATATAAAAAACACTCTTATATTATGGGACAGAGGGAGTAGCTTTTAAATATCAGAAAAATGAGTTTCTCTAACATGCATATCTGGAAAAGGAGATAGGTTTACAATCATAATAGTTACATTACTTAGAAGCTCTAATACCACGTATCTCTATGATTGTTTGGCTATATGTTTTATCTTTGCAGTAAATACTTTTCAGCAATCATGTACGTACAGTAGTTTATAGGCAAAAATAATTTGATTACCATAAACAGAGAAGATATCAACCTTATGCACAATTACAAACAAAGATTAGGATAGACTACCACAGTAATCAGTATGATAGCTCGGGCAATGTCTATCTTCTTCCTGATATACTGATCACATAATCTGGGTTTTATACTCTGAAGTAATTAAATATTGTCAGTTAGCATAGCAGTATCTTTAAAACAAGCATGCATATAGAAGGTGCAATTTCATACAAGCACAATACCAACTTTTTTACTGCCTCTGTAATCATTTCCTGGGCTTTATCCTCCGGTACCTAGGGCAGACAGACCTGAAATTAGATCAAGAACAATAATCCACTGGATTGCTCACATAGGCATATCACAGTACTTGCTTCCTTGGGAACGCCTGCCGTGCAACAAAGAAACCAAAAAAATGAAGAAAAAGAGTAAAAGAAATAAGCATGCATGTAACAATCGGCTTCAAATTATCTGTGAAGAAGAGCCCTACTCCTGTTTCATCATGGAATAGTCATCCTCTATGGAATATTTCATGCCATTGAGCTACTTGTCATGACAGACACTTATTTAGTTTATAGACTTCCTTGAAAGCAGCTTCGAAACTCCATGAATTTTTAAGTTAAAAAACAAGCATTACTATATAAATATACGGGGTTCATTAATAGCAAGAATTAATCAGAATTACATGGATACTCAACAAGTGCGCAGAAGATAGTTATGGTGATGAATGCTAACCTTTTGTTGAGTGACCCTCTTCCAAATCTCAAAACTAAAGTAATGAACCCATTGTACCCGTTACACCAAGTTGCATCAGCGCTCATGTAAGCAAAACAATCCTGCATTGGAAGAATGAAACTATTAGATGAAAAAATACACTAATTAAGTAAGTGAGTATGCGAGCCACTGTACCCGTTACACCAGCTAGCATCAATGCTCATGTAAGTAAGGCAATCCTGCATTGAAAGAATGAAACTATTAGATGAATAAACACACTAAAATTAAGTTAGTGAGTATGCAAGGGGTCAAGCTAAATGACTTGTGATCTTGGAAAAGCAAGTGGCAATCTTAGTTCCTTAATAATTTCATCGGCTGCATATTTTAGCCTCACTAATGAACAGAGAAATTACCATGGTGCTGCAACACATACAGAACATTGCGATTCCATGATTTTTATTGTGGTCATGTACTTAACAGTAGGAGATGAACACATAATCGGTAGACAATCTTTCAACCACTGTATGAAAATAAGAAAGAGAGGTTGTCAGTTCCCTAATAAAAATCCCAATATCATCATGAATCAGTTGACTAGAACTATGTTGAACACCAGAATCGTTATATCATACGTGAAAGAGAAAAATGAAGATAGAGGGGCATCCTACCTGAGAACCAAGCCGCCAAATTAAAGAGTGCACCTCTTTGGTGCTGGTTGTTCCCATGAAGTTGCAGGCGCTCCATGCCGACGGACTCCATGGCATAAGGCTTTCGTTACAGGGGAGTTACATGTTGCCGCAGGTGAAATCAATCAATATGAATATGATTGATCATTCAGCAGAAAAAAGCACAATCATATAATAATTCATACTTACTATTATAGATATAGATAGATAGCGGACGTAATGAGCCTTAATCGATCTCACCCCTGGACATATTGGAAAGCACCCAGAATTCCAAATTCCTTGTGTGTTGCTTCGTCTCCTAGCACCCTCAAAACCTCAGGTGCATGTGCACCGAATATGATCTTTTTTCATATATACCTCCTCCAGTCCGTCAGCTTCCCACTCTGTGACCTGCAGTTGCAATGAATAGTTGATACCACCATCACATCTTATTTTTATTCCTTTTCTTCATAGGCCAGGGATACAATTCTCCTCTCCGGAGAGAAAATGTGGAGTGCAAGAAGAAGATCGAGTAGAACAAAATAAGAACAGGAGAAACTTCTTTAAAACTTGAGACAGATTTGACACAATAGCTGATTTTAATCCGACAACCCTTGCGATCCAACTCTTCCCTTACATGTGTACATACATAGCAGCAGGGCATGGCGGAGACGCCGCTCCATCCTCTCGCGCGTCGCCTCGGGTCGATCTAGGATGGATGTCCTGCCTCAGGTCGATCCCCTTGATCCCGCACCGGAATCCCTCTCCAGAGAGTGTCGTGGTCGCTTGGATCCCGCTGGAATCGCGTGCTCGTCATGCCGTCACATGGACGGATCACCCGTGTCGCCGGGCGCGGCTTGTGCGCTTCGTCTAGATCCCGCTTGAGTGCGTCGCGCGCATCGGCCGCATCGGGCGTGGCTGGATTCCCCAATCACCGATCCACCTCTCTGTCCAGCGAGCAGCAGCACAACGAGCGCACGATCCATCCTCCCGGTCGAGCGAGATGGCGATGTTAGCTTAATGGGCTGCAATAACCGACCCAGTTTATCAAAGGGCTTCGTTTTGGTCTCCCAAGCAGCAGCCCACAGGACAGCTGGGCCAGGTTTCAAACTGTGTGGAACAGATTGTAGTCCGGACGAGATCTAACGGCTAGGAACTTCCAGATCGCGAAAACGGACGGCCAAAAATTCAAATCGCTGTGAGGGCTCGCTTTAGGTGCGCTTATATTGTCCTTAATAAACTAGTGAACTGACCATGAATGATGAAAAAATCTAAATTGAATTGCATGCACTAGGGAAACCTAAATCGATGATGTTTAAAGTAATCTATGTACGAAGTGCAGACTACGAATCCAAGTCAAGTGAGATTCGGACGATTCATACCTTAGGATGCAAGTCGGGAAGCGATGGG
>NC_057813.1:99989921-99997706 GCF_018294505.1 Triticum aestivum | reverse complement strand
CAGCCGCCGCAGATGTGATGCCTTATTCTTCTTCTTGCCGCCGAGCATGTCTTTTAGAGTGAAGGGGACGAGGACGAGGTCAACGACGGTGAATTGGTTCATCTTGCCGGGCACGTCGGAGACAAGGAAGGGGACGAGGACTTGACCTCCTGGATCGACTAAAGGTGGTTCTGGTCGTGGACTTGACCGGTTGAAAGCACAATATTTTACCCTAGACCATTATGCCCTTCTCGGATTAAACAAATTAAATTTATTCATTTTTAATCCCCACCAGATCGGACGGCTAATAAAAATCAGCCTGAAATCTAAAAAGTGCATACACACTAATTAGCGGAATTGAGCGGGCGGTTCTCACACATGCATGCATACAATTTTGTGGTCCAAAATTTTGTCTTTATGCATGACGTGGCAGATAGTAATGGCATATTCACGTGAGCAAGAGATTACTTGTTTGATGGATGTGCATGTGCGTTTATTTTGGGTTTTCAAATTTTTAAAAAGTCATATCTTTCAAACCGTGCATCAAAATTCAGATCCATCTTCACCGTTGGATTTCTTCCGCCGAGATCTTTGAAACTAGATTCTGCATGAGTATGTTTTGACAAAAAAATTGATGCCAACTTTCGCGCTATATGGTGCAACTTTAATACTGTATTATGCAACTTTAGTACTGAATGGTGTAACTTTTTTACAAACTTGGTTTTTGTAGCTGCATGATCCAACTTTCTGCGAGGTTGCAACCTACCAACCATGACAACATAATGTGCAACTAGTCTACTGCCCCGACCAACAACCTAGTAGTCAATGTGCAACCCTCATCCCTATTCGTGGATGTGTAGTTTTCACTCTTTGCACACCCTACCCTCCCCCCTATCAGTGCTATGTGCAACTTAGTCTGTTTTTCATGCCAACAACCTATTAGTCAATGTGCAACTCCTTACCCTCCCTTGTTGTGATATGTAGTTTCAATTGGCGTGGGCAATATACGGAGTTGCACAAGTACGCTAGGCAGTTGGCCGGGGCAACATACGAAGTTGCACATCTCACATGCAGGATAGTTGGATGGTGAAAACTCCACATTCATGAGGGTAGTGAAAAGTTGCATATAGACACGATGCTAAAGTTGTACATCTCACTAGCAGGGGTAGTTTGGCCTAGGTGCTAGCAGGAAAACTACACATCCATGGGATACATGGAAAAGTTGCACATCACTGTTAGACAGTTGGCCGTGTTAGTATCCGAAGTTGCACATCCACTGGTACATAGTTGGCCGATGCATCAAACAGTGAAAGCACATCCACGGCAGAGGGAAAGTTGCACATCAACTACTAGGCAGTTGGTCTGGGTCACAGACGAGGTTGCACCTCTAAGTGAAAGGAGTTAGTTTAGGGGTGGAGGTCAGGGGCGGCGCTAGGGGTATTCTTGGGTCTTCATGTGAATACCCATGATTTTTTCAAAACAATGTTGATTTTGGTAAAAGAGTGACAATTTTCAAAAAATAACAATGATTTTGGCAAATGAATACACATGAATATCCGGTTGCAAATTCCTGTAGCCGCCACGGGTGGAGGTGTCATCAATGAAAAACGCACGTCCGCGGGGTAGGTGAAAATTAAGTTGAACATCCAGTGTCAATAATTGCACATCAACAAATTTTTTGTCGAAATATATCCATGCAGGTTCTAGTTTCCAAGAGCACGTCGCGAAGGTTCCAACGGTAAAAATGTATCTTACTTTCGATGTGTGGTTTGAAAGTTATGGTATTTTAAAATTTTGACAACTAAATTTAAGTGTGTTCACACTTGTTCACGTGGGTGCTTTGCAATTTTTTTCTGTTCACGCCTGTTCACTTTTAGTAATATATGGGTTAGGAGAACAAACTATTTATAGATTGAGGGACAAAATATTTTCTTTTTGGGTAGGCTACTCCCAAGCGCTAGTGAGCCACGGCCGCCCACTATACGCATTCAAAAGTCAGAGGGGCAAATACTGGGTAGTACTCCCAATACTATGCCAATTACAGCTTTTCTTTATCAAATCCGTAGCACACTCAGTCGGTCAAACACAGAAACGGCTGCGTTGGTGCTGCGCGGCAAAATTCAGCGGCATCCCGCGCTTTGTCCTCCATCAATACCGTCGCGCCAGGGCTCGACGCCTACGAGATCCTTTGGTTGCCCATGCCCTGACGCTAGCTACCCCTTGCCCTCTTCAATGCCCCCAAGGCCCAATGCGCAACTGAGGCAAACCAGCGCTCATGGCAGTTCCGCCATTACTACTCCCTCCATCACAGTTTAAAGGGCGTATCTCACATCTCTCTGGGCCCAAGGTTGCTAGCGATTGGAAGGAATAATTGATGCGTTGGAGTTGCGGTACTCAAGGATATGCGTCTAATTATTCGGCAAACAAATGCATAGTAACCTCCCCGTCCAGTAAAAGAAGGAAACCATCACATGCATTGGTGGAGTAATTTCAGTTCGCACCATGCATGCGCACCAGGAAGGCAAGCGGAAAGAGCTAATTCCTCCCAAAACGATGCAGTTAATAGGCTAATTAATGACCTGCGCCCTATTTCCTTCTAATTGTGAAAAATTCTAGTTTTGAAGATACGCCCTTTAAACTGTGATGGAGGGAGTACCACTCGCTGGTCACAATGGGGAGGAACTTAGAGCAAGTATAATAGCGCCTAGTCAGCTGGCTACAAGCCGTTCCACCTCAAACAAAGTCTAGCTGGAGGGAAGAGAAGACAGGAGAGAGAAGGGAGCGGGCGCTCCGTGAGTCGCCGGCTGCAGCGCAAGGCTCGAGACAAAGAAACTGCATGTAAGGGCTTAAAGCTAGCGCAGCTTCCTCCACTCCAATCAACTGCAATTTTTCTTTCTGCCATGCATGTAGATATTAATTACTATAGCCAATGCCTACAGCCAGCTTGTTACACGAGAGTTCTTTCTTGGTGGCTATAAGTGACCTGGCATTCGTATAGAGCCCGTTGCCGGCTCTTCTATTAACCATGCTCTTAGGAGTAGCATCACACACTCTAATATAACTTTACTTATGTGGCACATATTTAATGAGGAGAGAGGTGCTTGTGGTAACTAGCTAAATTACCGGAACATCACACACTCCAAAAAACAATGAGTCTATAACTTAATAAATACATCGTTGCATGACACTACATACTCTAGGGAAGTGTGTAAATTGTTTATGTTCCTATCCATTACGGAGATAATAACATAGTCTAAGAAAGTGTGTAAGTTACTAGTTTATGTTCAGTCCGATCTCTCCTTTACTGCGCCACCACCCACCGTGTAGGCCGGAGTGAATGCTGGGCTGTGCTGTGCCTAAAGCCGGCCACCACCCGCACGCCATTCCTCTTCCTTGGTCCTCCACCGGACTCTCTTCCCGGCTTCCTCCACTGTTGTCTTCTGCTTGTGCGCTGCCGTCGGTGTCGAGAGAGAAGGGCGACTGCAAGCAAGATGCCGCGCCGCCGCTCCCGATCCCGCCGCCGCCCCGGCGCCTCTCGGCTAGAGGCGCCCGAGGGTCGCCCGGCCTACGTCTGCGCGCCCAAGTCCCTCGACTACCCCGTCCCTGCGTCTGCGGCGCGCCACTGGGCACCGGACCCGGTGGTTCGCTCCGGCCGCCCGCGGAGCGGGCCCACGGTGTACCTGCGGATGACCCCCGAGATGGACCTCGAGGCCAGGCGCACCGGCTACGCCTTCATCACCCCCGACCCCGAGGCCGCTGGTCTCGAGGTCGCGGACACGAAGGCCCTCGTCCGCTCCGCCATCCACGCCACGGTGCCGGACCTGCAGTTCGAGCTCTTCGCCGTCTCCCCAATGATGGCCGACATGTGCCTGCGCTTCGCCTTGCCGGAGGACCGGGTGGCGGCCATGGCCAAACAGCCGTTCGAGCTCGACGGCTACTCGGTACAAATCGGCCAAGACCCGAAGAACAGCCGCCCTGCGCGGGCGGACTACCTCGTCCACATCAACCTGCACAACTACCCCAAGGAAGAGCGGGCGGAGAAAGACATCCACTCCAACTGCTCAAGCATCGGCCATGTGATCGAGATCGACCCCGCCTGCTTCGCCGCGCCGGACCTCTCCCCGCTCCGGCTCGTCGTCCAGGTGGAGCACCCTCGCGAAATCGCCCGCGAGCTCCGGATCCAGTACGTTGGTTTCTATGGCAGCGGCCACGTCTGTCCCATGGAAGTCGCTCGCACCATCATGCCAGTCGAGATCGTCAAGGTCTGGGACCTATCTCGGCCCAACGACGGCAATGGGGGATACGTGTCTCCCTTCAAGCCCTCGGTGCAGGTCGTGGCCGAGGGCCAGCCGGCAGCAGCAGAGGAACTGCTGCCCGCCCCGGGCTCCCGGCTGGACTACCTCGTCCACATCAACCTGCACAACTACCCCAGGGAGGCGTGGACGGAGAAAGACATCAGCTCCAACTGCTCCAGTATCGGGCTCGTCGTCGAGATTGACCCCGCCTGCTTCGCCGCGCCTGAACTCTCCAGGCTCCGCCTAGTCGTCCGGCTGGAGAACCCTTGCGACATCCCCCACGAGCTCCGGATCAAGTGCGGTGGTTGGAATGGCAGCGGCGGCGTCTGTCCCAGGGAAGGCCCTCACAGCATCGTACGCGTCGAGATCGTGAAGGTCTGGGACCAGTCTCCGTCCAACGGCGGCAATGGAAGATACGTGTCTCCCTTCAACCCCTCGCCAGCGGGGCTGCCCTAGCTGCTCATGCCAGCTACTAATAATCTTGGTCTTGGTCCTCTCCTCGGCGAGGTTGCATTGCAGGGAGTCGACGCTCCTTTGGTTAGAAGTTAGAACTGCTCAAGCTTCCAGGTTTCCCTAGGCTCCATGGATCACAGACCAGCTTAATTATGTAGTGGCTACGATGACAGCGGGTAGTAGTTTCTATGTGTAACGCTGCTAGGTTTCGTCAGTGGTCATATATGACTCATGTTCGTTCAAGGTTTATGTTGTTGAATTGGTGTTATGCTTAGTGTTATCTTATTTATTTGGGGCATAACTTCTGGTCGGAGCTACACTTCTCATCAGTAAAATCGTAGGTACAATTTTGCAAACTATCATCAACTGTAAGAACAAAACTGAAGAAATCAGATAGAGCATGTATACCAATGATAGGGAATTAGGGACTAGGGGGGAGGTAGTGAAGATTTACGAGCTTGGCATATCAACCATGTTCTAAGAGTAAGAGCAACACCTCTAAGATCAAAATGGCCAGGAACAAAGTAACCAAAGTCAGCATGGCATTTGAATTTGGATTAAATGTAACCTACAGGGATACGAGAGTACTGCAGTTTGAGGTTTCGAATTTCATGAGCATGGCGCATGCAAGGTACTCCCTCCGTTCCTAAATGCAAGTCTTTGTAGATATTTCATTATGGACTACATACGGAGCAAAATGAGTAAATCTACACTCAAAATGCATCTATATACATCCGTGTGTGGTTCATAGTGAAATCTCTACAAAGACTTATATTTAGGAACGGAGGGAGTAGAAGAAGCGCTTTCATACAATTTTCTTGAATACAAGAACAGAGTCTTGACAAAAGGGTCCACCGTCCACGGTAATCTTTTTCATAAAATAGTGAAAATTTAGAGTATGTCTGGATAGAAAGACTCTGTTCTAGAGGGTGGAAGAAAATTATCTAGGCTGGAGAGAAAGGCGTCTCGATCTTGTGCAAAGCGAAACGGAAACGAAGACGTTCTCGTGTTGGATCAGGTCCAGCCCGCCAGCCGCGGCCGCGTAGATAGATATAGATGGATAAATACAGGCCTTCCCACCTGATCGATTCCACAAACAATACAGCATCCGGAGAAAGCGAAATCAAACGGCAATGTCGGCGGCTCTTCGGTACGCCGCCAGGAGGGCCTTCGGAGGCCGCGCACTGCAGCGAACGCGGGCGGCTGTCGACGAGGAGCAGCGGCGGAGGCTCGTCCACAGCGGCACGCCTCTCTCTGTTCCTCGCACGTCTCCCTTCTCCACCGCCTCCCGCAGCAACACAAAGGTATTTTTCTTGCAAGTTGTAACCAGCAAAAACCATAATTTATCCAACAGACCTGGATTGTTTTCTAAGGGAAGCAAACAAGCATAATTTGTTCAATATATCATGATAGTTTTCTAAAGGATACAAACACGCATGATCTGAATTTCTTCTTCTTTTGTACTGTAACACGCTATATAAAAAGGGAAAAGCTTACCGTCATCCGGCGGATCGTAGTGGCCGAGTCCGCCACCTCCGCTGCATGACATGCGTCCAAATGAAGGCTTGTATGTCGTCCTTTATCGAACACGCTTTCGAAACAGAGGCTATGTTTCAGAAACAAATGTGGTGTTGCAATTGTTTACGACGGGTCTAGTTTTGCAACAAAGCGAAGCCTAAAAATATTTCTCCAACATGACATATGTTACAAATATTTTCCGCAACACAACTTCTGTTACAAATATTTTTACAATAGTATCTGTGTTGGAAATATTCCCGCAGCATCACCTATGATCTTTGTTGCAGAAAATGTTTCTATAACAAACTCTGTTGTAAATAAAATTATATAAATGTTTCCGCAACACGATCTTTGTTACGGAAAATATTATATAACAAACTCTATTGCAAAAAAAATCTACAGACGTTTCTGTCTTGTTGCAGAAAACTAAAGAAGAAGAAGTTTTGCAACATGAGTCTTGTTGCAGAAAATTGTAAAAGATAAGGTTTCACAATAAGGTTTTGTTGCAGAAAATCAGAGAAGACCAGATCTTGTAACAAGTGCGTCGTCGCAGAAATTTAGAGAGGAGGATTGAACGGCTCACGTCACGCATCGAATGGCTCGCGAGACGCTTATTTCTGCAACTCGACCGTTGTTTTAGGAATTAATGAGTCGGGGAAGGAGACCGAGCCGCGCGCCAAAAGTAGATCGGACGGCTGCGCGTGCGTATATCGAACGGCTGTCGAGGTGACGGATGTTCCATACGGATCACCCGGCGGACGCGTAGCCTCTCCCATATAAAAAAGCCTGTTTTCATTAAAAAAAATAAGGGGGCCAGTTTCAGACACCATTCTAAGTCCGCCAAAGGGCATGATTTCAGACTTTCAGACATTCTAAATATTATTTTTTTGCGAGGTCATTCTAAATATTTTCTTCCTTTGCTATTATTCACCAATCACCATACTTATACATTTTGTATTGTTCTATGTATTCTAGCAACCAAACATCCATGATTTTAACAAAGGAATCCCTATTGTGATCAATGTGCGTAGATAACTTGCTAGGAAAAGAGGTACATCAGGCTCTCTGGCGATAGCCGAGGCGACCCACGACCGGGTCAACATGGAGGCGCCGCCGCCGGCGGCGGCCGCGATAGCCTGCCGCGATGAGCGGCGAGGGGTGGGTGGCCTCCTCGTTGAGGACTGGAGCACCTTCAAGGCGCGCGGAAGGGACCTTCTCTCCCGAGCGAGGAACCCGCAGAAGTTACTGCGGCGGATGCAGAGCAGGGCTGCGATGCTTCTCAAATCTGATTTGGATGCGGCTAAATTGAAAAGGGAGATGACCGGAGGTACGGATGCGGGACAAGGGGCGGCGATCCAGCCGGCGGAATTAAGGGTCCAGGCTTCAAATCCGGTGAGTAATGAGGAGGATTTGGGGGCCGTTTCTGATGGGTTTGGTTTGATTTTCAAAACGGGATCAGGAATGAGGCCGGACGAGGCTAAAGGAATTAACAGGGGAGTTAATCCTGTTAAATTGGAGGCGAAATTTGAGGAACTCCAGG
>NC_057813.1:99981782-99989678 GCF_018294505.1 Triticum aestivum | reverse complement strand
AGTGTTCTGCTCCATACCAGTTTCTTCTGTTGCTCTGTACTTTCTGTCCATGGAAGGCCAAGGCGAGGATCAAGGTCGAGGAATGATGAACCTGACCATTGCTGGGTCAGGTGATGGTGGTGCTGGGTCTAGAACCCCTGAGGAAGGGCCGGCCGCAATGCAGCCAACGGCGACCCCAGCCACGCCCACGGTTGGAAAGGGAAGGAGTGATGTCGGGGGTCCGTCAGGCCTAGCCCTGACCACTCCCCCGAACCCCTCCTTTGGCTTCACTTCTGCTTCGGAGCGCCCTCCTCCTCTCCGCAGGCATGGCAAGGCCAAGATGGTCGAGTTCGATGACTCGCCAATCGTCATCGACATGGAGGCAATGGTGAGTGCGGTCAAGGGAAAGCTGGCTGTGGGGCGAGTGCTCTCCCCGTACCCAGCCAATCCTTCGGACGTCGTCAACAAGCTCAAAGGACCCTGGCGGCTTCGTGGTGATGCGAGGGCCCAGATGGTCACGAGCATCGACAAACGCTTCGTGGTGGAGTTCACGGAGGAGGGGGATCGGCAGCATGTCCTGGCTGCTAGTCCTTGGCACTTCCACAACGACGCCGTCATCTTCGCCGACTTCGATGGCCAGGGCAACCCAGCGGAGGTCGACCTCAACTCCATCAGATTGTGGGCACAAATCCACAAGCTGCCCTTCGTGTTGAAGACCGAGGAGATGGGGTGGACTTTCGGCAAGAAGCTCGGCAAGGTCATCGCGGTGTCCCACCGGAACAAGATGATCCTTGACGAGCATCTCCGCATTCGAGTGGAGCATAAGGTGGACACGCCGCTGAAGAAGGAAGTTGGGTTCAGTCCGATCGGCAGCAAGGACGAGATCACGTTTAAGGTGAAATACGAGAAACTTCCAAATTTTTGTTTCTGTTGTGGCATCCTGGGCCACACTATGGAAAGATTCTGCAGCATGCCAAAGGAACTGCGCAAGCCAAACTTCTCGATCGACATGAAGGCGCCGCCGCACTGGAAGCGCTTCCTCGACTTCGGAAGCACCGGGGCAAAGTTGTCGGACAGAGTCATTTCGGCGATTTCCAAGGCTGTGCGCAACCTTTCAGTGGCTGCGGCAGGCTCGGGTCCTTCTTCAGATGTTGCGGGAAAGGTGGCGGGGGATGCGGGTACCCAGGAGGGGTTGCCGGCGCCCCCGAACCAGTTGGTGGCAAGCCAAGTTGATCATCCTCAACTTCATGTGCCTAGGGGGGGCCTCAACATCAACCTGGTCACCCCTGGGTCATCTCCTGCGGATGGAGGTGGACACAAGAGGAATTTGGATGATCCTGCTAGGGCCTCTATGGCTCTGATCCAAGACCAGGCGAGTGATGCTACTGATGTTCCTATGCAGCAGCGGCCTCAGGAGCAGGCTGGGGGTGCAACTGCTGAGGTGCATGCACAGCCGGGGCACCAGCTGACCCTGGCTTCTGCTGCTGTTGTGGGCGTGCAGCTGCAGCGGCTTGAGGGCGAAGCTCAGGTTCAGGTGGCCATTCACAAGGATGGTCGTGACGATGGTGCTGATGTTGGCGCCCAATGGCAAGCCCTCACTTCTGCTGGAGTCCAGCGGTGGAAAAGGCTTCACCGACAAGAACAGGACGAGAAGGTTATGCTGCAAGCCGCATGTGTTAAACATGCGGTTTTTGGCATCCCCACTCCGCCGAATAGCGGCAGCGATCTTTCCGGCGGCAAGGCGGCCTTTGCTGCAATGCTTGAGGGCACGGCTGGTAGGAAGAGGCGCTCACCGGATGAAGACAAGGACATGGTTCTTAGCATGAATAGCTCCAGTACTGATAGCATAGAGTTTAGGGGTGCTCTAGATATGAGTGTGACATGTAAAAGAGTGTGTGTTGAGAGAGTTGAATCTGTAGTAGGCATAGAAGGCTCCGCTGTTCATATTACAGAGGAGATAGTTGAGGGAGAGGAGGAGGATCAAAATAGGAGAGAGTCCGTAGGCGATGGTAAGGAAAATGGGGGTATAAGCAAGGAAGCTACCGGCCCTGGGGCTGCCGGTCAACTGACGGGCGCACTTGATGACGCCCGTCAGGAGCCATGAAAATGATATGTTGGAACTGCCGAGGCTTAGGTCAGCCTCGGACAGTTCAAGAACTTGTGTGCCTTTCAAAGACACACCGGCCTAACATTATCTTTCTTTCTGAAACAAGAAAAAATAAAGAGTATGTTGAGAGTTTGCGCTACCGCTTGGGTATGAAAAATGTTTTTGCTGTTTCTATGCCAGGCAAAGGAGGTGGATTAGCGGTCTATTGGGATGACCTGTACACTTTGGAGTTAAACAAATATGGGGAACATTTTATTGACATGTACATTTCCAACGATGCTGGCACTAAGTGGAGATGCACTTTTATCTATGGGGAGCCGAAGGCGAGCCAAAGGTATGTTATGTGGGAATTGTTAAGGCGTATAAAACCTCTTGGGTCGGGTCCATGGTTTATGGCTGGTGACTTTAATGAGGCTATGTGGCAAGATGAGTATTTTTCTCGGATCAAACGGTCACCAAAACTTATGGCTAATTTTCGTGAGATCATGTCTGAATGCAACTTGTTTGATTTGGGTTTTCATGGAGTTCCTTGGACCTATAACAATAAGCAGGAAGGTAACAAGAATGTGAAGGTGCGGCTGGACCGGGCGGTGGCGTGCCCCCAATGGTCATCTATCTTTCCTGACTGCAAGGTAACGCATATTATCAGTTCCAGGTCAGATCATTGCCCTCTTCTTATTGAATTGATGGGAGCTCCTCGTTCTGGCACACTTATTAAACATTTGAAATATGAAGCGTATTGGGAGAGGGAAGATGCGGAGCTGCAAGTACAGATTGATTCGTGTTGGAATAATAATGCTAGAGTCAATAATCTGGGAGATGTTGCCAATAATCTGGACAAGTTGATGAAGTCTCTTCATGGGTGGAGTCAGGTTCACATTGGATATTTGCCAAAAAAACTTGAATCTGCTCGCAAAAGACTAAGTGTGTTGTTTACAGAAGTGATCATAAAGCAATAGTAGAAAGGAAGAAAATTTTAAAGGAAATGGATGAGCTCCTGTTAAAGGAAGAAATTATGTGGAAGCAGAGATCATGTCTGAAGAAAATGAAATGGGGAGATAGGAACACAAAAAAAATTCATAGGAAGGCCACTTGGAGAGCGAAGAAAAATAATATTTCTGCCATCAAAAGAAGAGATGGGTCTCTCTCTCATGATATGGATGAAATAAAAGGTATCACTAATGATTTTTTCAAGAATCTTTATTCCTGTGATTTTGTGGTTAATCCGCCCCGTATCATTTCTCTTGTGAAACCATTGGTGACTGATCAAATGAATGAGGATCTTTGTAAGCCATTTTCTGAGCAAGAAATCAGCGATGCCCTATTCCAAATAGGGCCGTTAAAGGCCCTGGGGCCAGATGGATTTCCTGCCAGGTTTTTTCAAAGAAATTGGGGGCTGCTTAAGGAGGATATTGTTCGTGCCATCCAGCAATTTTTTATTTCTGGAACTATGCCTGAAGGGATAAATGATACAATTATTGTTCTTATTCCTAAGGTGAAGAATCCTTAGTCCATAAAAGACTTCCGTCCAATCAGTCTTTGTAATGTGATTTATAAGATTATCTCTAAGTGCCTGGTCAACAGACTAAGACCTCTGCTAGATGGTATGATTTCTCCTACCCAAAGTGCATTCATCCCTGGAAGATCAATATCTGATAATGCACTTATCGCGTTTGAATGTATGCACTCTTTAAATACGTTAAAAGATAGCCGTGGTGAATTTTGTGCATATAAGTTGGATCTCGCTAAAGCGTATGACCGTGTCGATTGGAATTTCTTGGAAAGAATGCTTCAAGCGTATGGTTTTGCTCCAACATGGATTAAGTGGATCATGTCTTGTGTTACCACTGTGAAGTTTGCTGTGCGTTTGAATGGCCAGCTGTTAGAGCCTTTTCATCCTTCTCGTGGTCTCAGGCAAGGGGATCCACTATCACCATACTTATTCCTCTTTGTGGCTGAAGCATTGTCGTTGCTACTTAATGATGCTTCGGCAAGAGGGGCTATTCAAGAGTTCTGGCTAAACAGACATGCCCCAGGTATATCTCATCTCCTTTTTGCTGATGATAGTCTCCTGTTTTTTAAGGGTAACTTGGAGCAAGCTCTGAATATTAAAGGCATTTTGTCGGCTTATGAGGAGGGTACTGGCCAACTATTAAGTCCGGATAAATGCTTCATATTATTTGGCAAAAATTGTTCTATGGAAGACCAGGTGTCTATTCTGGTTATCCTTAAAATCACGATTGATGGTTTTGAGGATAAATATCTAGGCTTGCCTATTCCAGAAGGTCGTATGAAGGCAGGTAAGTTTCAATCCACCAAAGATAAGGTGCTCAAGCGGGTTTCAGATTATATTAAAAAATATGCTTCGAGCGGAGCGAAAGAAATCCAGATCAAGTCTGTTATTCAAGCTATTCCCGTGTTTGCAATGGGTATTTTTAAATTCCCCGCTTCACTGTGTGAGGAGTTATCCCAGATTATCAGGAATTTTTGGTGGGGCGATGAAGAGAATAGGAAAAGAACGCATTGGCTGGCTTGGGATAAGATGACGAGACCAAAAAGTGAAGGGGGTATGGGCTTTCGTGATCTTCGGCTTTTTAATCAAGCACTCCTGGCGAAACAAGCTTGGCGTCTTTTGGTTTTTCCGGACTCTCTGTGTGCTAAGGTGATGAAAGCTAAATACTATCCTCATGGGCACCTTATTGATACAGTATTCCCTCAAGCTACTTCCCTTACTTAGTTAGGAATTATGCATGGCCTTGAATTGCTAAAAAGGCATTATTTGGAGAGTGGACTAGTATAAATATTTGGAGGGATAATTGGATCCCTAGGGAATCTGGCCTACAAATTTGTGGTAAAAAGAGCAGAACTAGGATCAAATTGGTTTCCGAGTTATTTTTGAGTGCAACCAGGAGTTGGGATGAGAACCTGATAAGGCATCTATTTTATATTCATGATGCAGAGGAAATCCTAAAGCTCCGTATTCTTCGAGTGGGCGAGGGAGACTTTATTGCTTGGCACCATGAGAAAAGTGGCTTGTTCTCCGTGAAGAGTGCGTATAGACTAGCTCTGAATCTTAAAGAGCCGAGGAGTGTTTCTGGCAATTCCAGTGATGCCATAAATGGGGATAGGAGGCTCTGGAATATTATTTGGAATGCTAATGTCCCCCAAAAAATTAAAATTTTTGTCTGGAGGGCTGCTTCTAATAGTTTGGCGGTTCAACTCAATAGGGTTAAACATCATCAAACTACTCTAGGTACATGCTCAATATGTGGTATTGATGATGAGTGTATTTTCCATGCTTTGGTGGTTTGTCCCAAGGCTCGTGCGTTCCGCATGGCTCTGAAGGAAGTTTGGAAATTACCAGCAGAGGAGACCTTCAAATATTCTGGACCGGATTGGTTCCTTATTCTATTGGACCAGTTAACTACGCCTGTTCGTGAGCAAACTATATTCATGTTTTGGAGAGCTTGGCACTTGAGGAATGATTTGATCTTTGGTAAGGGAATGGAATCCATCTCAGCCTCGGTAAATTTTGTCGAAAATTATTGGGCATCTTTCTCGTCTTGTCTTGCTAAAATGCAGGTGGAGATATGCAGTAAGGGGAAGCAAGTGGAGTTGGATCTTCAGCCAACCAATAACATTGAGAGGCAGGTTACTCTTTGGAGGCCACCTACCCCAGACGTCTATAAGATTAATGTCGACGCAAGTTTTGTGGAGGCCATTGAAGCTGCGAGCGTGGGGGTGGTTGTTAGAAATCACCGTGGACAAGTGATCCTATCCTCCTGGGATTATATTGGTACTTGCTACAGTGTTGAGGAAGCGGAACTTAGAGCGTCCTTGTCCGGCCTATATATTGGTATGACTCTAGACATGCCCGTCATTTTGGAAACTGACTGTTCGTTTGTAGCCTCCGTTTTTGGTAAAGAATATGTGGACAGATCATCCCTTGTTGATCTAAAGAA
The DNA here is from genome assembly GCF_018294505.1 of Triticum aestivum. NCBI lineage: Eukaryota > Viridiplantae > Streptophyta > Magnoliopsida > Poales > Poaceae > Triticum > Triticum aestivum. Next base: position 99,983,630 of record NC_057813.1, on the reverse strand, counting down.
GGAAGCTGTAGATGTCTCAAAGTTGTTGGTGAATTTACAGATTTCTAAGATCAACAGGAAGGCTAATATGGTGGCTCATGAGATTGCAAAGTTTAGTTTTGATAATAGTTCTGATGGTATTATGTTTCATTCTGTTCCGCCCTGCGTGGCAAAGTTTGTAACGAATGATTGTATGAACATTTTAAGTTAATTAATACATGGAGGGGTTTTTCAAAAAAAACAAATGAATCCCTATTCTTATTATTATCCAATGTTTAATAACAAAACTCATCAAGAAACAAATCTGTGAGCGCTGCTGCAGGGCCTCACCGGTGAAAACGAGGGGCAAATCAAGAAGATGAAAGAGGAGCTGTACACTGCTATTGCCGAGCATGAAAAGAACAACACAATTTACGACAGTTTAGTATCGCCAAACGTTGGGCTTCTGGAAAATCTTTCTGTGCAGATGGAACCAAAACACAACGATCCACGCTGGTATGTACACATCTGCACAATATACTCTCCTGAAACTCCTCCTCTTGTTTGTTCTACTCTACGTTAGGCTACGGTTCTGTTTCTTATATCATCATGTCAACCTGTAGGCGCTCATATAGACGAGGAAAAAGGATCAGCGATTTCCTGAGGTTTGCAGGGATATATTTTCTCACCACTACGGCCTTGGAAACACTGTTTGGCTCCTCGATGGAAGCTGATCCAGAGGGCAGAGCAACCAAGAGGGACCTAGCGTGATGTTACTTACTGGGTTTTGCTTATCTTCCTGTGGTTGCTGAAGCTCAGATCATCTGGTGGTAGTCTATCTTTATGTTTTTCTTCCTGTGTGAAAGCTACCGAGACGTTGAGAAATATGCTATCCGGCTAAGTGAATAGGAACTTGTGTTGTGGTTGCTTCACTCTTGATTTCCCCCTTCTGTTTCCGTCCTTAACTGATGATATGTTGTTTGATGATTGTGAGACAAAGTAGGCAGTAGCTGGTCGTTCGTTCATGGAGCCACCGCGTGCATCCTATTGGCTTCCTTGGAATCCCGGAGGATTTCATTCGTACGTCTGGAATTTTTTCCTTTCATATAGGGTGTGTTAAGCTCAACTGGAGCTCTCTCACCAAAACACACGACCCAATGCAAATTGCAGAAGTTATTAAGGAACCTCTTGTTGGACATTCAACAGGTAAAAAGTCAGAATATGTTTCCTATGGGCGGCTTAAGAAAATACATTTTTCAATTACAAGAATTATGGCTTTAGGGTACGCATCCTCTTTCTGGTATTCCACCTTGGGGTTTTGGTTACCAGGCGGTAAATTCGGTTAGCGCTCGGTCATCGAGTTTCTTGACCCCGCACGGTAAACATCCATACCAAGCAAAAAGTAGCGAAAAATTGAATTCAAATTCGTTTGAAAGTTAAAATAGACTGAAAAAAGGACTGTAGCCAAAACCTTGTCCCACCTCTTGCTTGCTTCTAGTTCAAAGATGGAATCCTTAGGGTGAATCTCATGATCGGGCACTTGCATCCCTCATCAAAACCCTTGTTGTTTCTTTCGGGTTTTTTATCTGACCCTTGTTGTTCATGGCACAACTAATGACACGCACATGTACGTCTACCTTAGAGCATCTACAGTCGGACTTGACAAATCCGACCCCATACATCCACGAACGCGCCCAGAGCAAGCAGTAACCGGTCATCCCTCATATTTCCTTCACCACATCCAACTGCGTATTTGATAACTCAAATCCATACAAAGCATGCAAAATAAAATTTATGTACTACATAGATAACCTAGACTACAAGACTCGTCGTCCGAGATGTCAACGTTCTCCATGCCGGGCTCCAGGTAGATGGCCACCTACCACAACT
>NC_057813.1:99932804-99981458 GCF_018294505.1 Triticum aestivum | reverse complement strand
GATATCTTCAATCTCCGCCTTCCGCCGGCGGAGGAAGCGGTGGTTGGCCTCCACCTTGACCTCCAACTGGATGGAGTCGAGGATGGCCTACTATTCCGCTGGCTCCTCCGATTGGGACACCGGCCTCCAACTCCGTCATGGTGTTGGCCATGGCGAGCCCGGAGCCGGAGACACCGGATCCGCCTCGCCCGCGTCATCGTCCTCTTCCTCCAACTCTGCGTCCCGCTCCTCCTCCTCATCCGGCTCGGGCGAGTCAAGAGGCGGGTCGATTATGATCCAGGCTTCGCATCGCCTCCGGATCTCCTCGAGCAATTCAAGGTGCTGCTCTGATGTGAGCATGGCATATGTCGTCACCTTCTGTCGGGCGATGGCGAGCGAATACGAGGATTGGTGGCGAGGAGAGGAGGGAGAGGGAGGGAAATGGATAAGGCTAGGGTTGGGGGTCATCGTCCAGTTTAAATAGGCGGACTTTGGCCCTCGAGCGGCGCCATAAGGCAGCATGAATGCGTCGACACCCGTCCCAAAGGAGAAGAGCCCATCGGACCAATAGGTTAACTATTGTTTTTGTGTCGAACCCCGCGGTAAGTCCGACGTGGCGAACGTGCCCGGACACGACCGGACCTCCTCATATCTATCATAGATTTTGGGTTGGATATGAGGGGCACCGATCAACCTGGACGTTTGGGGCCGCCATGAGGCCTCTGTCAAGATCTTTCTTAACCGGTAGGGACCGGGCGTTCGCCCAGGTATACAATTAGGGTTTGGGGCTCCCGGTTGTGGATGCTCTTAGTGGACAGTCCAATGCTCCCACGATGGTTCCTATCCTCACTCCTAAAACATCTGTCTATGTTGGCTCCATACCACGATTCTCAAGGAATCCTAATGATGGTGAAAACACGATCCCTCGTCATCTTTCTTACAGGGTGTGTAGTAGTCGTCGGAAGGTTGCCCTAGGCCGATGGCAACACTTACGACTATAGGTGCAGCAACGGTATCAATACAAAAATCAATCTTACAAGTGGGAAGGGCCGTTTGGCTCTGGGAGCATATGCTTCCAGACGAACAGTACATTCAAAACCAATAGTAAAAAGATTCAAAGCTTCTGATTTTTTTGTGGATATCATGTTAGTCTAACAAGCGTACTTGACAATTTTCATGTGAAATGGAATAGCAGTGCTTCATCGGTGTGTAACATTTGGCATTTGATTTTTTTTCCGCACAAGTCAAATAGCTTAAGCTTTTCCACTAAAAATTCATAGGTATCATTTAGATCTAACAATGAACACATCTATTTTCTGTTAAAAAATTGACATTTGCAATAACCATTTTTCTCAGGCAGAAACATATGCTCCCAAGAGCTGAATTGAATTTCTGTAACCAGTGTGTCTTTGTCTACCTTGGTGTTTTGTCGTAATTCTGATCGGCTTTGCTAATTCAAAACTACACTCGTCTTGAGCCTACACATTTCTAGAGAAAGTATAAGTTAAACTAGTTCCAGGCCATCAAAGTTCAGGTCCTAACTTAACACATTTTTTGGATTTATTTCAATCCTTCCGACAATGTGCGTTTAGTGAAGGAGACGTTCTTGTCGACTACAAAGACGTCTATGGCGATTTCGTCAATCTCAAGATGATGCGCCGGCTCAGTCTCTTCGAGGTGCTCATCAGAAGGGGTAGGGTGTGCATGTGTACGTTCATAGGAGTGAATGCATGTGCATATATGTATAAGCATCAACGTCTGTACTATGTTAAGAAAAAAAATCAATTCCGTCAAATTCAGCTATAACTAATTCTGGCGATCTTGGGTGGAAGCGGCGATAAAATGTTGTGTGCTCGCTCCATCAACCAAAGCAGAGCATATATAACTTTCCCCCTTTTCTCCAAAAATAAGGCATATGATAATTTGGACCAGTTACTCCCTCCGTTTTTATTTACTCTGCATATTAGATTTGATTAAAGTCAATATCCATAAAGTTTGATAAAGTTTATAGAAAAATATGAATATTTACAATAGCAAATCTATATAATGTGAAAGTATATTCAATAATGAATCTAATGGTATTGATTTTTATTGTATATGTTAATAGTTTTGTCTATAAACTTTATCAAAATTTACAAAGTTTGACTTTGACCAAAGCTAATATGTAGACTAAATAAAAACCGAGGGAGTACAAGTTAAGATGAGTGGATGATTAATGACTTGATTGGTTTGACAGGCAAGTGAGGCGTTCGCGGGGAACTCAAGACATTGCGGTCCTTTATTTTGAGAGCAAAGGGAGCAGGCCCTAATTACATCCATAAAAGTACCGGGAATCTTCGTTTATTGTCCTCTCTACAGCGCATGGATAATCGAGACCTATTTACGGAGGTGTGTACATAATTGGAGGCTACAACGAGAGATATTTTTATCCAACACGGTCAGATCTTAGAATTGGCCCCCTGTGCTTTAGGCGTTATACGAACTTTACATGTTTCTTTGTATTTCGCTTTTTTTTATTTTTCGTTTCTGTGTGAGGACTTTGTTTGGCGGTATGCATCTTAATTATGCAGAGGCGGGTGTAATATTTTAAAAAAAATCAGTTTGTCTAATTCACATATAGATGTTTTCTAAGGATATCACATCTAAGCTTCCACAAATAACATAACAACAAGGAACAAAAAAAACTGAGACAAAAAAATAGACCACAAACGTAGTAGACATCAGGGTAGATGTGACATAATGTTGAAATATGAGATGGGCCTAGAGCCCATATGACAATTTCAGATTTAATCTCTAAGGGTCCATGTAGGTTGCATGACAAGGTGGTGGAAAGTTTAGTCCCACCATACTAGTGGAAGAAGAGTTGGAGTGATTTATAAGGGATTCTCTCCCTCATGCTATTGGAGCCTGAGAAGAAAAGAAGCCCTCGCGCACTCCTCCTCCTCCGCTCGCCGCGCCGCGCCGTAGGTTGCGGGATTGAGCCGAGCCGAGCTCACTCCTATGCGCTTCTTTTTGCCAGCCAGGAACGGAGAGTCTTTGACAGGTAGGACCGCGATCTGAGACGTCGGATCATGGGCTACCGACTTGGACGTGGGTTCATCCCACGTCTCTCCACGCGCGGCTGCACATATATATGTGAGGCGCTGCCAACCCTAGCCGCCGTGAAACAGAACGCATCTCCGCCTCCGCCTCCACGCCCACGTCGTTCCTTTGCTGCTGCTGCTGTCGCCGGCGACTCCATCCCGTTCACCGCGTACACGGTTGACGGGAGAGCAGGCCTCTGAAACCCCGCCTATCCGGATCCTGTACAGGAGAGGGGGCGATTAGGTTTTTGGGTAGCGACTACGCGACTGCTCGCTTTTGTTCATCTACGTCCGCATCACCTTCGTCATCACCATGTCGACCGACGCCGACCGTGCCGCCGCTGAGAAGGCCGAGGCCGACAAGAAGGCCACCGAGGATGCCGCGGCTGCTGCCACTGTCACCGCCGCCTCGTGTCCGATTGGTGGGTATACATCGCTTATCCCCCTCGTGTTTCTTTCTGTTGTAGCAGTACTAGCGATATGCGCAGATATTTCTACTATGTGCGTAGTACATGCTCTGTTAGATCGTAATCAGTGTGTTATCAATGTTGTCCATGTCATGCTCCTGATTTATTCATGGGTTAATTTAATTAAAAAACTGCCTGTTTATTCATCAATCCAAAAACCTAATGTGTGTAGGAGTTTTTCGAATTCTGGTTTTGCTGCTGCACTGAAACCGTCCCCGTTTACGGGGACGTACTTTAAGCGTTGGCAGACTAAAACCACCTTATGGCTCACGGCCATGAACATGTTCTGGGTCGCCGGTGTGACTCCGACAGGAACGATCGCTCCTGAACAGGAGAAGGCGTTCAAGAAGGCCACTGTCGTGTTCCTCGGGGTGGTTCTGAGCGTGATTGGAGATAAGCTGGTTGACGCATATATGCATATGCGGTCTGCCAAGGACTTGTGGGAGGCGCTCGAATCTAAGTTCGGGGCTGCCGATGCAGAAAGCGAGATGTATATTATAGAGCAGTTCCACGATTACAAGATGGTCGAAAACTGTCCTGTATTGGAGCAGGCTCATGAGATAATATGCATTGTTAAGGAGCTTGAGCTTCTTAAGTGCGAGTTACCGGGCAAGTTTGTCGCGCGCTGCATAATCGCTAAGCTCCCTAATTCCTGGAGGAACTTTGCCACCACTCTGAAACATCAGAGGCGTGAATTCTCTATGGAGGATGTCATTGGCCATCTGAGTGTTGAGCAGAATTCAAGGGCAAAGGACTCGCACGGAAAAGGGGGCGAAAGAACTTCTGTGGCCAATATGGTACATCAAAGAACTCCAATTCCCACAAGCTCAAGGGAAAGAACGGTGTCCAATAGAATACCGACTTCAAGAAGAAGGGTAAGAAGACCTTCAAGAAGAACAAGAAGGATGAGGGCTGCTTTACTTGTGGTTTGGCTGAACATTGGGCCAACAAGTGCCCAAACAAGTTTAAGAAGTCAGGACGGGACTCCAAGCCGTCAACATGATTGTGGGTAACAATGAGAATGGTGCATCTGGGTACGGTAATTTATTTACTGTTTTTTCAGTGTTTCAGCCTACCGATTGGTGGGTGGATACAGGTGCAGGTGTTCATGTGTGTGCTGACATTTCATTATTCTCATCTTACCAGGTCACAGGCCACGGGTCCGTATTGATGGGGAATGGCACAAGTGCTTCTGTTCATGGTGTTGGCACGGTCGATCTGAAGTTTACTTCGGGAAGGATCGTGCAGCTGAAGAACGTGCAACATGTCCCCGCCATCAAGAAGAACCTCGTTAGTGGCTCCCTTCTATGTAGAGAAGGGTTTAAGTTGGTATTCGAGTCTAATAAATTAGTTGTTACTAAGTATGGACTATTTGTTGGAAAAGGTTATGAGAGCGGAGGGATGTTCCGCCTTTCCCTCGCAGATTTCTGTAATAAAGTCGTGAACCATATTCATTCGAGTGTTAATGAATCTGAAGTTTGGCATTCACGTCTTTGTCACATTAGTTTCGGAGTTATGGCACGGCTAGCAAAATCAAATTTAATCCCGAGTTTCACTTTAGCCAAAGGTTCTAAGTGCCACTCATCTGTGCAATCTAAGCAACCTTGCAAGCCTCACAAGGCAGCAGAGGAGAGACACTTGGCCCCACTTGAACTCATACATTCTGATCTTTGTGAGATGAATGGTGTGTTGACTAAAGGTGGAAAGAAATATTTCATGACTTTGATAGATGATTCCACTAGATATTGCTATGTGTATATGTTAAATACCAAAGATGAGGCTCTACACTACTTTAAAATCTATAAGGCAGAAGTTGAGAATCAACTCGAAAAGAAAATTAAACGAGTCCGGACAGATCGTGGTGGAGAGTACTTCTCGAAACAGTTTGATGCCTTCTGTGGGGAACATGGTATTATTCATGAGAGGACGCCTCCCTACTCACCCCAGTCAAACGGGGTTGCTGAGCGCAAAAACCATACTCTAACTAATTTGGTTAACGCCAGGTTAGATACGTCAAGTTTATCCAAGGCATGGTGGGGGTAGGCTATAATGACATCATGTCATGTCCTGAATAAAGTTCCGACAAAGGATAACGAGATCACTCCTTATGAGAAGTGGACCAACAGAAGGGCAACACTCTCGTACTTACGTACTTGGGGCTGCTTGGCGAAAGTTAATGTGCCGATCCCCAAAAAGCGTAAGCTTGGACCAAAGACTGTGGACTGCGTTAATTTGGGCTACGCTATGAATAGTGTTGGCTATAGATTTCTAGTAGTGAAGTCTGAGGTACCTGACATGAAGGTCGGTACAATTATGGAGTCTAAGGATGCTACATTCTTTGAGGACATTTTCCCATGAGAGATGTACAAAGCACTTCTAGACAAGAATCTGAGGAGACTCCTGAGCCTGCCATTCCTATGGAATATTATGAACGAACACATGATGAAAATCCTGAGGAGGAGGATGAGGAAACCCTTGGTAGGGGCAAGAGACAAAGGACTGCAAAGACCTTTGGTGATGATTTCTTCGTGTACCTCGTGGATGATACTCCTACTTCTATTTCAGAAGCATATGCCTCTCCAGAAGCTGACTATTGGAAGGATGCGGTCCGTAGCGAGATGGATTCCATCATGGCTAATGGGACATGGGAGATCACTGAGCGTCCCTATGGTTGCAAACCACTGGGATGTAAGTGGGTGTTCAAAAAGAAGCTTAGGCCCGATGGTACGATTGAAAAGTACAAGGCTAGGCTTGTGGCCAAGGGCTATGACCAGAAAGAAGAGGAAGATTTCTTCGATACTTATTCACCTGTGGCTAGACTGGCTACGATTCGAGTATTACTCTCGTTGGCGGCCTCGCACGGTCTTCTCGTCCACCAGATGGATGTTAAGACGGCTTTTCTGAATGGAGAGCTAAACAAGGAAATCTACATGCAACAGCTAGATGGCTTTGTGATAGATGGTCAGGAAAGAAAGGTGTGTAGGTTGCTGAAATCTTTATATGGCCTGAAGCAAGCACCTAAGCAATGGCATGATAAGTTTAATACAACTCTGACATCTGTTGGCTTTGTTGTTAATGAAGCTGACAAATGTGTACACTATCGCCATGGTGGGGGCAAAGGAGTCATACTATGCCTGTATGTTGATGACACACTGATATTCGGAACCAACCTCAAAGTCATTGAGGAGGTTAAGTCGTTTCTATCTCAGAACTTTGAGATGAAGGACCTTGGTGTGGCTGATGTTATCTTGAACATCAAGCTACTGAGAGATAATGAGGGTGGGATCACACTTCTGCAATCCCATTATGTTGAGAAGGTGTTGAGCCGTTTTGGATATTCAGACTGCAAACCATCTCAAACACCATATGATCCTAGTGTGTTGGTCCGAAAGTTTGAAGGCACACCTAAGGATCAACTGAGATACTCTCAAATCATTGGTTCACTCATGTACCTAGCAAGCACAACGAGGCCTGACATCACGTTTGCTGTGAGCAAACTGAGCCGGTTTGTTTCCAATCTGGCTGATGTACATTGGCATGCTATTGAGAGAGTTATGCGCTATCTGAAAGGTACTATGAACTACGGACTTCACTATACCGGATACCCGTCGGTACTTGAAGGGTATAGTGATGCGAATTGGATCTCTGATGCTGATGAGATGAAGGACACAACTGGGTATATGTTTACTCTTGGAGGTGGCGCTATTTCCTGGAAGTCTTGCAAGCAAACGATCTTAACGAGATCGACAGTGGAAGCAGAATTAACAGCATTAGACACATCTGGTGTCGAAGCAGGATGGCTTCGTGATCTTTTGATGGACTTGCCATTGGTTGATAAACTGGTTCCGGCTATCCTTATGAACTGTGACAATCAGACTCTCATCACCAAGGTAAAGAGTTCAAAGGACAACATGAAGTCCAACAAACACATAAGAATGAGATTAAAAGCTGTCAAAAAATTAAGAAACTCTGGAGTGATAGCGTTGGAGTATGTCCATACGGCTAAGAATCTGGCAGATCCCTTTATGAAAGGGCTATCACGTGTTGTGATAGATAGTGCATCGAGGGAGATGGTTATGAGACCCACATGAGTTGCGATGGTAGTAACCCAACCTATGTGATCGGAGATCCCGTGAAGTAGGACCTGGGAAAACAAGCCAGTGGTGAATTGAGGAGACTAACTTTACGAACCCACTCCGTTGGAGATGCAATACTCTCGGAAACTGTATGGAAGGATGACTACCGTCTTAATGTGTTCCAAGGCTTATATGTATAAGCAAGATGCTATCCTACACAGCGATCTTTGGAGGAACACACCTATATGTGCCCGACTGCTGGTCACAGTCTATGAGATTGGGGTGATCTCTAGCAAGCTCATGAATAGGCCAGGAGTGTGACTAATATGCTCCACCCGAGGGGTCGGCCTTCGGCAGCCTCGTATCAGTGCGACTTGTGGTGAAACTTCTTGACGCCAAACTGACAATTCAAGGCATAGTCCATTGTTTAGTTGTGAAGGAGTGTAACTACTTGGTCTAGGTGGATCTCAACCTTAATCGGTCTCCACTGAGATGCTGGTATATCAAAACAGCGTTTGGAACAAAGGACAAAGTGGGCCCCTGAGATCTGGTGGGGGATTGTTGAAATATGAGAAGGGCCTAGAGCCCATATGACAATTTCAGATTTAATCTCTAAGGGCCCATGTAGGTGGCATGACAAGGTGGTGGGAAGTTTAGTCCCACCATGCTAGTGGAAGAAGAGTTGGAGTGGTTTATAAGGGATTCTCTCCCTCATGCTATTGGAGCTTGAGAAGAAAAGAAGCTCTCGCGCACTCCTCCTCCTCCGCTCGCCTCGCCATGCCTCGTCACGACGCGCCGCGGGTTGCAGGATTGAGCTGAGCCGAGCTCACTCCTATGCGCTTCTTTTTGCCGGTCAGAAATGGAGAATCTTTGACAGGTAGGGCCACGATCTGAGACGTCAGATCATGGGCTACTGACTTGGACGTGAGTTCAGCCCATGTCTCTCCACGCGCGGCCGCACATATATATGTGGGGCGCTGCCAACCCTAGCCGCCGCGAAATAGAACGAATCTCCGCCTCCGCCTCCACGCCCACGTTGTTCCTTTGCTGCTGCTACCGTCGGCGACTCCATCCCGTTCACCGCGTACACAGTTGACGGGAGAGCAGGCCTTCGAAACCCCGCCTCTCCGGATCCTGCACGGGAGAGGGGAGATTAGGTTTTTGGGTAGCGACTACGCGACTACTCGCTTCTGTTCATCTACGTCCGCATCACCTTCGTCATCACCATGTCGACCGACGCCGACCGTGCCGCCACTGAGAAGGCCGAGGCTGACAAGAAGGCCACCGAGGATGCCGCGGCTGCTGCCATTGTCACCGCCGCCTCATGGCCGATTGGAGGGTATACATCGCTTATCCCTCTCGTGTTTCTTTCTGTTGTAGCAGTACTAGCAATATGCGTAGATGTTTCTACTATGTGCGTAGTACATGCTCTGTTAGATCGTAATCAGTGTGTTATCAATGTTGTCCATATCATGCTCATGATTTATTCATGGATTAATTTAATCGAAAAACTGCCTATTTATTCATCAATCCAAAAACCTAATGTGTGTAGGAGTTTTTTGAATTCTGGTTTTGCTGCTTCACTGAAACCATCCCCGTTTATGGGGACGTACTTTAAGCGTTGGCAGACTGAAACCACCTTATGGCTCACGGCCATGAACGTGTTCTGGGTCGCCGATGTGACTCCCACAAGAACGATCGCTCCTGAACAGAAGAAGGTGTTCAAGAAGGCCACTATCGTGTTCCTCGGGGCGGTTCTAAGCGTGATTGGAGATAAGCTGGTTGATGCATATTTGCATATGCGGTCTGCCAAGGACTTGTGGGAGGCGCTCAAATCTAAGTTCGGGGCTGCCGATGCAGGAAGCGAGATGTATATTATAGAGCAGTTCCACGATTACAAGATGGTTGAAAACCGTCTTGTATTGGAGCAAGCTCATGAGATAATATGCATTGTTAAGGAGCTTGAGCTTCTTAAGTGCGAGTTACCGGGCAAGTTTGTCGCGGGCTGCATAATCGCTAAGTGTCGGTGTCAAAACCGGCAGATCTCGGGTAGGGGGTCCTGAACTGTGCGTCTAGGCGGATGGTAACAGGAGACAAGGGACACAATATTTTTACCCAGGTTCGGGCCCTCTCGGTGGAGGTAAAACCCTACTCCTGCTTGATTAATATTGATGATATGGTAGTACAAGAGTTGATCTACCACGAGATCAGAGAGGCTAAACCCTAGAATCTAGCCTATGGTATGATTGTTGTTCGTCCTACGAACTAAAACTCTACGGTTTATATAGACACCAGAGAGGGCTAGGGTTACACAGAGTCGGTTACAGTGGGAGAAGATCTTCATATCGTATCGCCAAGCTTGCCTTCCACGCCAAGGAAAGTCCCTATCCGGACACGGGACGAAGTCTTCAATCTTGTATCTTCATAGTCCGAGAGTCCGGCCAAAGGTCATAGTCCGGCCATCCGGACACCCCCTAATCCAGGACTCCCTCAGTAGCCCCTGAACCTGGCTTCAATGACGACGAGTCCCGCGTGCAAATTGTCTTCGGCATTGCAAGGCGGGTTCCTCCTCCGAATACTTCATAGAAGATGTTGAACACAAGGATGGTGTCCAGCTCTGCAAAATAAGTTCCACATACCACCGTAGAGAGAATAATATATCCACAAATCTAATCTGCTAACGTATTCCACAACGCGACATCACGCCACGGCCAAGCCTTTACTTGAATCATTTTACTGTTTCACCTCAGCGCGTTTAGCGAGGCAGTTTCCTTAGCACGTCTTGTCAAAGCAGAGATCGTGTCCCCTTATTCCGGGATTCTCATCAATACGGGCGTGGGTAACCCAACCGCGTCATTAACCGCGGCGCTTGGGAGATAAGCGAGTTTTATTAGGCTGGTGGGGGCTTGTAGTTTCGGCCGCCCATATAAGGGGATAAGGATCTACCCTTTCCATTTACGCCTTCTTCCTCCTTTGCTTATCCCTCCCTGCGCACTCGAGCTCCAGCGCCCAAGCCCGCACATCTTGCCTCGACCTTCTCCAACCATGTCCGGAGCGGGAGGCAAGTGGATGGCCTCCTCCGTCACGGAGGGGCACATCAAAAGGTTGCGGAAAGCCGGATACCTGCACAACGACATTGCGCACCGGCTTCCAGACGAGGGGCAGCTCGTCCCCACCCCCAGGCCCCATGAGAGGGTGGTATTCCTTCCCCATTTCCTCCGCGGACTGGGCTTTCCTCTTCACCCGTTCGTCCGGGGGATCATGTTCTACTACGGCCTGGATTTCCAAGATCTGGCCCCGAACTTCATCCTCAACATCTCGGTGTTTATCGTCGCGTGCGAGGCCTTCCTCCACATCCAGCCCCACTTTGGCCTATGGCTGAAGATTTTCAGCGTCAAGCTGAAGGTCGTGGGCGGTCGCCAAGCGGAGTGCGGAGGCGCCATGGTGGGCAAGATAGCCAACGTTACATGGCTCGAGGGCGCCTTCGTAGAGACCATCAAAGGGTGGCAATCGGGGTGGTTCTATATCACCAAGCCGCGTGACCCTGAATGGGCAGCGGCCCCCGAATTCCGATCTGGCATCCCCACACGGCTCACATCTTGGAAAGAGACGGGCCTGTCGTGAGGTAATTCAGCAGAAGTGACCGGACTTCAAACCTGCATCAAGGACCTGATCGGCAGGAAGGTTAAACTTGTTACCGTGGTCCAGGTCATGCTCTACCGCCGGATTCTCCCGTGTCAATGACGGGCTTTCAATTTGTGGGAGTTCGACCCGGCCCAGCACCAGACTCTGTCCCGGCTCTTCGACAAAAAGCACGAGGATGCCTGGAAGGTGCTTTTCAAGAGCTCCGAGGTCTCCCCTCCCGTCACCGAGGATTGCGGATTCTGCGCCAAGCGCCAAGCCAGCATGGTGAGCCTAATTTTCCCATTTCAGGGTATTTTGTTTCACATAGTTTAACTCTATGCGGGATCTACACTCCCTTGCCTTTGACAGGACTGGCTGAAGAAGTCTGGGCAGGTCAACTGTCCGGTTCCTTTGCCCGAAGACCCAGCGGATGCTCGTCTAACCAAGCTGCTGGTTCTGGCACCTCATGTGGTGCCGGAGAACAAGGCCAAGAAGAAGACCACGGGGACTCGAAAGAGCTCCCGGCGCTTGGTGGTGTCGGATTCGTCGCCCGACAACCCCGAAGCGCCCTCCACCTCTGAAGACGAGGAGGGGGAAGAAGAAGCCTCTCCCCCTCCAATGGGGGGAGGAAAGAAAAGGAAGGCCGCCCCAACTGGGGAGGCCGGAGGGTCCAAGAAGGGGAAGACCCTTCTGCCGGACTACGCCTCTGATGACGAAGACGGCAGGGAGGAATGGCCATCCAGGGCCAAGCCCCTGGCAAAATCGTAAGTGTCCGATTACCCGATTGACTTACGGCGCTCCTCTAGTATTCGATAATTTCTAATGCCGAAGTTAATTATGCAGTCCGCCCAGAGCTCAGCTTGGTGATTCATAGAGCGGCTCCCTGAATTCGTCGGATGTGAACAACACTTCACTTCTGACGGCCTCCTCCCCTCTCCCTGCGGACGACGCCGAGGTGGGGTCCTGAAGGGGACCGAACCAGGAGGAGGTGGTCCTGGAGGCGCCTCAAGGCGACCTCCTGGACTCCAGGCCTAATGGGGGTAAAGCCCCAGAGGGATCTAAGTCCAGCCCCGGGCCAGACACTACTCCGGAACCATCAATGGTTCTAGAGTCCGACAGGCGGCGCCTTCATAAGAAGGGCAAGCCTACGACGCCGGCAACCTCCGTCCACCCGGAGGCGCCGGACAATTTGCAGGAGGTGCTTAACGGCGCCTCCATCAATGAGGAACACCGCACTGTTATGAGTGCGGTGATTCAAAAGGTTCAGTCCGCAAAGAGTGGGCTGACAGAAGTCTGTATAAGTTTGTTAACTGGCTTTGAGGTATGTGTTCGAAACATATAAAAATGTTTACCGCATAGACAGTAGCCCCTGATGCTCGGTTCGGTGTTCGGAAAGAAAAGCCGAGCTGAGGATCTAAAAAGATATATGCAGGAGTCTAACATAAATGTGTCAATATGGGAATGCAGGCTGCGCTGCTGACCTCTGCCGCACTGACTGCGAAGGTCAATGCATTAAAGGAGAGCCTCGATCGGTCCGAGAACGAGCTCGGCCGTGCCAAGAAGTAGCTCGAGGACAAGGAGGGTATGTAGTACCATATGTAAATGTATATAGAAATACTTGGTTGCAAATAATGACAGGACCAACGTAAATGTTGCAGGGTCCACGACCGAGGTGGCGACCCTGAAGGAAGCGGTCTCCAAGGCCAAAAATAGTGTGGCCTTGGAGCGCACCGAGCGAGAGAAGCAGGAGGCGCGGGTGGCAGAGGTGCAGCAAGAGCTCCAGGCTCTCGTGGAAAAACACGAGAGTTTGGAGCGTGACTCGAAGACTCGAGAGTTCGAGCTCGCCTTGGCTCTTGAGAGTGCCAAAACCGCTAAGGCCGAAGCCCAGAAGGCCCTCCAGGAGATCGAGGCGATGAAGAAGATAGCGGCGGGTAAGGCATTCTTTATGCAAAGCAAGAATATAAAAGTAAATTATCTGTTACTTACCCGGATCCGGAGCTCTCTAGGAGCGTTCGCCGATCTGCCCCGTAGTGTGTCTGATGCTACCGCGTTCTACCGAGCCAAGGAGGGGAGCTCAACGGAAAAGGTGTTCTGGTCTCAGTATGCTGAGGCCGAACATCCGGTGCCCCTGAGCGACCAGCTTGAGTAGCTGGTCGAGCTCCACAAGGTGGCCGAACAGGCCATGAAGGGCCTCATAGTTCGGCTGTGGCCTGGAGAGGCCATGCCTGGGAGCTACTTCGGTCTGGTGCGGCGGCTGGTGGAGGTGTGTCCGTGGATTGAAGTCATCAAGCGCTCCGTCTGTATTGAAGGTGCCCGTCGGGCCCTTGCTCGTGCTAAAGTGCACTGGGCAAGCTGGACGCGGAGAAGCTTTTGACAGACGCGCCACCGCCGGGCAAGGAGTATCGCACGCCCGAGATGTATTATAAGGGCGTCCTGAAGGGTGCTCGCCTTATAGCGGATGAGTGCTCCAAAGATGTAATTTTTGAGTAGACTCGCATTTGTTATCCTGCACGCTGAAAACTTTGTTCATGTGCGTTAAGCAACGCTGGTTAATTTAAAATATTACCTTCTGTGCGGCCGTTTATTAAATCTAAGAGATGCAAGTCGTCGGCTTCTACCCCCATGCCACGAGTGCTGGGGTGTTCGGGATAAACCTGAGCGCTCTTGTTCCCATTCTTGGGTCCATCTAGGGAGGCGCTCAGCACAACGAACCAGGTCATCGGACTTATAATGCTTTATCACTCTCACTTAGCCATAGATTTCTATAATTTTAAATTTCGGCGAAGCCCCTAGTATTCGGAAGACCGAGTTCGGGGCGCTATCCACGCCTTGGCCAGATAAATCCGGCTCCTCGCTCTTAGCGGCATAAGTCTTTAAGGACTCGAAAAACCTCATGAACAGCAACCGGTCTCTCGCACTATCATGACGGTCAGTTTTAGCTTTGTTTACTGAGGTGTTAACCCAGCTCAACTGGGGCACAATCGCAGTAGTTCTCCCAGCGCTACCTTAGCCAACATTGCGGAACGTAAGTTACCAAAACATGGGAGCCGGGCAAACCCAACTATTGACCCAAGACATGATTCAGAGCCGATGCATATAATGCTATAAGTTCGGGGTGCCGCACTCAGTAGGGTGTTCGGTCTTCTCACACCATGTTATGGGGCACCGAAGCCCCTGGTGTATTGGCCGTACCAAAGTCTACGGTTGCGTAATGTCATGACTGAACATATATGTATAAAAAATAGATGAATACAATAAAAGATAAGAGCTATGTCTTGTTGTATTAAAAGGGCTGCTATAAAAGCAGGACGATACAAATAGTGCAATAAGCAAGAGATGGGATTATTTGACATGTCCCCCTCCAGGGGCAAGCTGCGGGTCTTTAAGTAAAAAAGGTATTTAACTCGTTATAGAGACCACCTGAACGTTCGACGCAGCTTGTTCTCGCCCTGGCTGTTGCATCGTGTGTTCGGTGAGTGTGTTGCCGGACAGGCCTTCCGGATAGTTGGGTCCTGAAAGTATATAAAAAAGAGAAAACGGCGGAATAGGGAGCCCCTAAGTGCGGTTGAGCCGCATTCTGGGCGTGCCGTAGTTGTGCGCCTCCCCTTATGCCCATGGTATTTTCAAAGCGTAATTATGTATGCGTGGTACCGATAGCACCATCTGGCGAGGGCTGGGGTTGGGGCCGCACTGCTATGCTTGCTCGGATCATGCCAGCCAGCGCTGCTATAGGTTGCTTCGGGCGCGCTTGACATTGTCCGGACGTTTGACACCCGGATTGGAGAGTTGCCTTGGGAGGCTGCTCTGTACTTCCGCCACCAGGGGCGCTGTGTGCTCCTCCGTTTGGAGAGAGCGTTCGGTGTTTCCATTTACCGTGATGACTCCGCGAGGGCCTGGCATCTTGAGCTTGAGATATGCGTAGTGCGGCACCGCATTGAATTTTGCAAATGCGGTTCGTCCGAGCAGAGCGTGATAGCCACTGCGGAATGGGACTATGTCGAAGATTAACTCCTCGCTTCGGAAATTATCCGGGGATTCGAAGACCACTTCGAGTGTAACCGAGCCCGTACAGCTGGCTTCTACACCTGGTATGACGCCTTTAAAGGTTGTCTTTGTGGGTTTAATCCTCGAGGGATCTATACCCATTTTTTGCACTGTATCCTGATAAAGCAGGTTCAGGCTGCTGCCGCCGTCCATGAGGACTCTAGTGAGGTGAAATCCGTCAATGATTGGGTCTAGGAACAATGCGGCGAATCCGCCGTGACGGATGCTAGTGGGGTGGTCCCTTCGATCAAAGGTGATCGCGCAGGATGACCATGGGTTGAACTTTGGGGCGACTGGCTCTAACGCATAGACGTCCTTGAGAGCACGCTTCCGCTCCCTTTTGGGGATGTGGGTTGCGTATATCATGTTCACCGTCCGCACTTGCGGGGGGAAGCCCTTTTGTCCTCTGTTGTTCGGCGGCCGGGGCTCCTCCTCGTCATTGCTACGCAGCCCCTTGTCTCTGGTTTCGGCACTTAACTTGCCTGCCTGCTTGAACACCCAACAATCCCTGTTGGTGTGGTTGGCTGGTTGTTCGGGGGTGCCGTGTATCTGGCACGAGCGATCGAGTATCCGGTCTAAACTGGATGGGCCCAGAGGGTTTCTTTTGAATGGCTTCTTCCACTGACCGGGTTTAGAGCCTCTGAATCCGGCATTAACTGCCGTATCCTTGGTATTGTCGCCGTTAATGCGGCGCTTATGCTTGTTGCGGCGTGACCTGCCATTGTTGTCCTTGGTATCCGAATTGGCAGGGCTCTTGGTTATGTTATTGCTACGAGCTAGCCAGCTGTCTTCGCCTGCGCAAAAGCGGGTCATGAGTGTCGTGAGGGCTGCCATAGATTTCGGCTTTTCCTGTCCTAGGTGCCGGGCAAGCCATTTGCCTCGGATGTTGTGCCTGAAGGCTGCAAGGGCCTCGGCGTCCGGACAGACGAGTATTTGATTTTTCTTGGTTAGGAACCGTGTCCACAATTGTCTGGCCGATTCCTCTGGCTGCTGGATTATGTGGCTTAGGTCATCGGCGTCTGGTGGTCGCACATAAGTGCCCTGGAAGTTATCGAGGAATGCGGATTCCAGGTCCTCCCAACAACCAATTGACTCTGCTGGCATGCTATTAAGGCAATGTCGAGCTGGTCCTTTAAGCTTAAGCGGGAGGTATTTGATGGCGTGTAGATCATCACCACGGGCCATGTGGATATGAAGGAGATAATCCTCGATCCATACCGCGGGATCAGTTGTGCCATCGTATGATTCGATGTTTACGGGTTTAAAACCCTCGGGGATTTGATGATCCATTACTTCATCTGTGAAGCACGGTGGGTGTGCGGAGCCCCTGTACTGGGCTATATCACGACGTAGCTCGGATGAGCTTTGTCTGTTGTATTCGGTCTGGCCGTATTTATCATATCCGGCGTGACGGTTATCGTCCCGTGATGTGGGGCGCCCACGCGATCCGTAGATCAATCTTGTTTTCCTTGCCTTATCCTCCAATATGTCTCGTAGGTCTGTTGCGTTTCCCCGTGCTCTGGTATTTTTAGAGTGGCACCGGGGTGCGGCTTGGATTGAGGGCCGAAAGGCCTCTCTGTCGCGGCCACGGGGTGGCCGATCGGGCGCGTCGTACGCTAGTGATGTAGGTTTAGTTGCTTCCTCCTCTAGTTGGGGTAGCAGCCTGCGCTTTGGGTAACTCTTGGAGGGGCGTTCGAGTTTATACTCTTCGGCCGCCAGGACTTCGGTCCATCTGTCGGCTAGCAGGTCTTGGTCAGCTCTAAGCTGCTGCTATTTTTTCTTGAGGCTGCTTGCCGTGGCCATAAGCCTGTGTTTGAAACGCTCTTATTCGACGGGATCCTCTGGCACGACGAATTTGTCGTCGTCGAGGCTTGCCTCGTCTTTGGAGGGAGGCATATAATTGTCGTCCTCGACCTCTTTGTCTGTCGCTCTCTCATGAGGGATGGCTCCTTCGTCCTCCCGCGCTGAATCCTGCTGGAGGGGGTTGTCTTCGGCACTGTCCGGGGTGTTGACGTCTCTGATGCCGGATTCACCGTTCTTGCTTTGGCGGGATTTAGAGCGGCGCCGCTGACGTCGGCGCTTGGATTGCTTCTTGGAGGGGTCGTCCTCCGTTTTTTCATCGCCATCCCCTGCTTTGGGGGTGTCCACCATGTATATGTCATATGACGAGGTGGCCTTCCAGTGCCCTATAGGTGCTGGTTCTTGGTTGTCTCCTTCATCGGCGTCCATACCGTTGATGTCTTCGGAGTCGAAGTCGAGCATGTCGGTTATATCATCGATAGTGGCTACAAAGTGGGTGGTGGGTGGGTTTCGAATTTCTTCGTTGTCCACATCCCAACCCTGCTGACCATAGTCCGGCCAGGGCTCTCCTGACAAAGAGAGAGACTTTAGTGAATTTAGGATATCACCGAAAGGCGAGTGCTGAAAGACGTCCGCGGCGGTGAACTCTATGATCGGAGCCCAATCGGGTTCGATCGGAAGGGGTGCGGAATATTCGGAGTCCGGAACAGAGTCCGGCACCTTGGAGTCATGGGCCTTGCAAAGGACTAGGATGGTATTCGGCTCTATCGCCGTAGAGATCGCGGCTCCTGGGGCGGCGTCCAACCGTCCGTCCCTGACTAGGGTAGTCGGCTCCGAGCTAATGGTCGGAGCGGACACCTGAGCGGCACTCTGGGCGCTGTCCGGCAGCAGAGCTAGATCATGCCCTTCGAGACAGTGCGGCACGCTCGGCCATGGCTCGAATCCATCAAAGATCAAGTCCCCGCGGATGTCGGCCGTGTAGTTTAAGCTTCCAAACCTGACCTGATGGCCAGGGGCGTAGCTTCCGATCTGCTCTAGATGGCCAAGCGAGTTGGCCCGCAGTGCGAAGCCGCCGAATACGAAGATCTGTCCGGGGAGAAAAGTCTCACCCTGGACTATGTCGTGGTTGACGATCGAAGAAGCCATCGGGCCTAAAGGGGGCGACACAGAGGAACTCTCAATGAAAGCACCAATGTCGGTGTCAAAACCGGTGGATCTCGGGTAGGGGGTCCCGAACTGTGCGCCTAGGCGGATGGTAACAGGAGACAAGGGACACAATGTTTTCACCCAGGTTTGGGCCCTCTCGGTGGAGGTAAAACCCTACTCCTACTTGATTAATATTGATGATATGGGTAGTACAAGAGTTGATGTACCACGAGATCAGAGAGGCTAAACCCTAGAATCTAGCCTATGGTATGATTGTTGTTCGTCCTACGGACTAAAACTCTCCGGTTTATATAGACACCGGAGAGGGCTAGGGTTACACAGAGTCGGTTACAATGGGAGGAGATCTTCATATCGTATCTCCAAGCTTGCCTTCCACGCCAAGGGAAGTCCCTATCCGGACACGGGATGAAGTCTTCAATCTTGTATCTTCATAGTCCGGGAGTCCGGCCAAAGGTCATAGTCCGGCCATCCGGACACCCCCTCATCCAGGACTCCCTTACTAAGCTCCCTAATTCCTGGAGGAAGTTTGCCACCACTCTGAAACATCAGAGGCGTGAATTCTCTGTGGAGGATGTCATTGGCCATCTGAGTGTTGAGCACAATTCAAGGGCAAAGGACTAGCACGGAAAAGGGGTCGAAGGAACTTCTGTGGCCAATATGGTACATCAAAAGAACTCCAATTCCCACAAGCTCAAGGGAAAGAACGGTGTCCAACAGAATACCGACTTCAAGAAGAAGGGTAAGAAGACCTTCAAGAAGAACAAGAAGGATGAGGGTTGCTTTACTTGTGGTTCGGCTGAACATTGGGCCAACAAGTGCCCAAACAAGTTTAAGAAGTCAGGACAGGACTCCAAGTCCGTCAACATGATTGTGGGCAACAATGAGAATGGTGCATCTGGGTACGGTAATTTATTTACTATTTTTTCAGTGTTTCAGCCTACCGATTGGTGGGTGGATATAGGTGCAGGTGTTCACGTGTGTGCTGACATTTCATTGTTCTCTTCTTACCAGGTCACAGGCCACGGGTCCGTATTGATGGGGAATGGCGCGAGTGCTTCTGTTCATGGTGTTGGCACGGTCGATCTGAAGTTTACTTCGGGAAGGATTGTGCAGCTGAAGAACGTGCAACATGTCCCCGCCATCAAGAAGAACCTCGTTAGTGGATACCTTCTATGTAGAGAAGGGTTTAAGTTGGTATTCGAGTCTAATAAATTAGTTGTTACTAAGTATGGACTATTTGTTGGAAAAGGTTATGAGAGCGGAGGGATGTTCTGCCTTTCCCTCACAGATTTCTGTAATAAAGTCGTGAACCATATTCATTCGAGTGTTAATGAATCTGAATTTTGGCATTCACGTCTTTGTCACATTAGTTTTGGAGTTATGGCGCGGCTAGCAAAATCAAATTTAATCCCGAGTTTCACTTTAGCCAAAGGTTCTAAGTGCCATTCGTGTGTGCAATCTAAGCAACCTCGCAAGCCTCACAAGGCAGCAGAGGAGAGACACTTGGTGCCACTTGAACTCATACATTTTGATCTTTGTGAGATGAATGGTGTGTTGACTAAAGGTGGAAAGAAATATTTCATGACTTTGATAGATGATTCCACTAGATATTGCTATGTGTATCTGTTAGATACCAAAGATGAGGCTCTACACTACCTTAAAATCAATAAGGCAGAAGTTGAGAATCAACTCAAAAAGAAAATTAAACGAGTCTGGTCAGATCGTGGTGGAGAGTACTTCTCGAAAGAGTTTGATGCCTTCTATGCGGAACATGGTATTATTAATGAGAGGACGCCTCCCTACTTACCCCAGTCAAACGGGGTTGCCGAGCGGAAAAACCATACTCTAACTGATTTGGTTAACGCCATGTTAGATACGTCAGGTTTATCCAAGGCATGGTGGGGGGAGGCTATAATGACATCATGTCATGTCCTCAATAAAGTTCCGACAAAGGATAACGAGATCACTCCTTATGAGAAGTGGACCAAGAGAAGGACAACACTCTCGTATTTACATAGTTGGGACTGCTTGGCGAAAGTTAATGTGCCGATCCCCAAAAAGCGTAAGCTTGGACAAAAGACTGTGGACTTCATTAATTTGGGCTATGCTATGAATAGTGTTGGCTATAGATTTCTAGTAGTGAAATCTGAGGTACCTGACATAAAGGTCGGTACAATTATGGAGTCTAAGGATGCTACATTCTTTGAGGACATTTTCCCCATGAGAGATGTACAAAGCACTTCTAGACAGGAATCTGAGGAGACTCCTGAGCCTGCCATTCCTATGGAATATTATGAACGAACACATGATGAAAATCCTGAGGAGGATGACGAGGAAACCCTTGGTAGGGGCAAGAGACAAAGGACTGCAAAGACCTTTGGTGATGATTTCTTCGTGTACCTCGTGGATGATACTCCTACTTCTATTTCAGAAGCATATGCCTCGCCAAAAGCTGACTACTGGAAGGATGCGGTCCGTAGTGAGATGGATTCCATCATGGCTAACAGGACATGGGAGATCACTGAGCGTCCCTATGGTTGCAAACCATTGGGGTGTAAGTGGGTGTTCGAAAAGAAGCTTAGGCCCGATGGCACGATTGGAAAGTACAAGGCTAGGCTTGTGGCCAAGGTCTATGACCAGAAAGAAGAGGAAGATTTCTTCGATACTTATTCACCTGTGGCTAGACTGACCACCATTCGAGTATTACTCTCGTTGGCGGCCTCGCACGGTCTTCTCGTCCACCAGATGGATGTTAAGACGACTTTTCTAAATGGAGAGCTAAACGAGGAAATCTACATGCAACAGCCAGATGGCTTTGTGATAGATGGTCAGGAAAGACATGTGTGTAGGTTGCTGAAATCTTTATATGGCCTGAAGCAAGCACCTAAGCAATGTCATGATAAGTTTAATGCAACTCTGACATCTGTTGGCTTTGTTGTTAATGAAGCTGACAAATGTGTATACTATCGCCACGGTGGGGGTGAAGGAGTCATACTGTGCCTGTATGTTGATGACATACTGATATTCGGAACCAACCTCAAAGTCATTGAGGAGGTTAAGTCGTTTCTGTCTCAGAACTTTGAGATGAAGGACCTTGGTGTGGCTGATGTTATCTTGAACATCAAGCTACTGAGAGATAATGAGGGTGGGATCACAGTTCTGCAATCCCATTATGTTGAGAACGTGTTGAGCCGTTTTGGATATTCGGACTGCAAACCATCTCAAACACCATATGATCCTAGTGTGTTGGTCCGAAAGTTTGAAGGCACACCTAAGGATCAACTGAGATACTCTCAAATCATTGGTTCACTCATGTACCTAGCAAGCGCAACGAGGCTTGACATCACGTTTGGTGTAAGCAAACTGAGCCGATTTGTTTCCAATCCGGGTGATGTACATTGGCATGCTATTGAGAGAGTTATGCGCTATCTGAATGGTACTATGAACTACGGACTTCACTATACTGGATACCCGTCGGTACTTGAAGGGTATAGTGATGCGAATTGGACCTCTGATGGTGATGAGATGAAGGCCACAACTGGGTATATGTTTACTATTGGAGGTGGCGTTGTTTCCTGGAAGTCTTGCAAGCAAATGATCTTCACGAGATCGACAATGGAAGCAAAATTAACGACATTAGACACATCTGGTGTCGAAGCAGGATGGCTTCGTGATCTTCTGATGGACTTGTCATTGGTTGATAAACCGGTTCCGGCTATCCCGATGAACTGTGACAATCAGATTGTCATCACCAAGGTAAAGAGTTCAAAGGACAACATGAAGTCCAACAAACACATAAGAATGAGATTAAAAGCTGTCAGAAAATTAAGAAACTCCAGAGTGATAGCGTTGGAGTATGTCGATACGGCTAAGAATCTGGCAGATCCCTTTACGAAAGGCCTATCACGTGTTGTGATAGATAGTGCATCGAGGGAGCTGGGTAGGAGACCCACATAAGTTGCCATGGTAGTAACCCAACCTATGTGATCGGAGATCCCGTGAAGTAGGACCTGGGAAAACAAGCCAGTGGTGAACTGAGGAGAGTAACTTTACTAACCCACTCCGTTAGAGATGCAATACTCTCGGAAACTGTATGGAAGGATGACTACCGTCTTAATGTGTTCCAAGGCTTATATGTATAAGCAAGATGCTATCCTACAGAGCGATCTTTGGAGGAACACACCTATATGTGCCCGACTGCTGGTCACAGTCTATGAGATTGAGGTGATCTCTAGCAAGCTCACGAACAGGCCAGGAGTGTGACTAATATGCTCCACCCGAGGAGTCGGCC
This sequence comes from Triticum aestivum, assembly GCF_018294505.1. Classification (NCBI taxonomy): domain Eukaryota; kingdom Viridiplantae; phylum Streptophyta; class Magnoliopsida; order Poales; family Poaceae; genus Triticum; species Triticum aestivum. The sequence goes on along the minus strand of NC_057813.1, from coordinate 99,958,927 downwards.
TTCGGCAGCCTCATATCAATGAGACTTGTGGTGAAACTTCTTGACGCCAAACTGACAATTCAAGGCATTGTCCATTGTTCAGTTGTGAAGGAGTGTAACTACTTGGTCTAGGTGGAGCTCAACCTTAATCGGTCTCCACTGAGATGCTGGTATATCTAAACAGCGTTTGGAACAAAGGACAAAGTGGGCCCCTGAGATCTGGTGGGGGATTGTTGAAATATGAGATGGGCCTAGAGCCCATATGACAATTTCAGATTTAATCTCTAAGGGCCCATGTAGGTGGCATGATAAGGTGGTGGGAAGTTTAGTCCCACCATGCTAGTGGAAGAAGAGTTGGAGTGGTTTATAAGGGATTCTCTCCCTCATGCTATTGGAGCTTGAGAATAAAAGAAGCCCTCACGCACTCCTCCTCCTCCGCTCGCCTCGCCACGCCACGCCTCGTCACGACGCGCCGCGAGTTGCGGGATTGATCCGAGCCGAGCTCACTCCTATGCGCTTCTTTTTGCCGGTCAGGAACGGAGAGTCTTTGACAGGTAGGGCCACGATCTGAGACGTCGGATCATGGGCCACCGACTTGGACGTGGTTTTAGCCCACGTCTCTCCGCGCGCGGCCGCACATATATATGTGGGGCGCTGCCAACCCTAGCCGCCACGAAACAGAACGCATCTCCGCCTCCGCCTCCATGCCCACGCTGTTTCTTTGCTGCTGCCGCCGCCGGCGACTCCATCCCGTTCACCGCCTCCATGGTTGACAGGAGAGTAGGCCTCCGAAACCCTGCCTCTCCGGATCCTGTACGGGAGAGGGGCGATTAGGTTTTTGGGTAGCGACTACGCGACTGCTCGCTTCTGTTCATCTACGTCCGCATCACCTTCGTCATCACCATGTCGACCGACACCGACCGTGCCGCTGCTGAGAAGGCCGAGGCCGACAAGAAGGCCGCCGAGGATGCCGCGGCTGCAGCCACTGTCACCGCCGCCTCGTGGCCGATTGGAGGGTATACATCGCTTATCCCTCTCGTGTTTCTTTCTGTTGTAGTAGTACTAGCGATATGCATAGATGTTTCTACTATGTGCGTAGTACATGCTCTGTTAGATCATAATCAGTGTGTTATCAATGTTGTCCATGTCATGCTCCTGATTTATTCATGGATTAATTTAATTGAAAAACTGCCTATTTATTCATCAATCCAAAAACCTAATGTGTGTAGGAGTTTTTCGAATTCTGGTTTTGCTGCTGCACTGAAACCGTCCCCGTTTACGGGGACATACTTTAAGCGTTGGCAGACTAAAACCACCTTATGGCTCATGGCCATGAACGTGTTCTGGGTCGCCGGTGTGACTCCCACAGGAACGATCGCCCCTGAACAGGAGAAGGCGTTCAAGGAGGCCACTGTCGTGTTCCTCGGGGCGGTTCTGAGCGTGATTGGAGATAAGCTGGTTGACGCATATTTGCATATGCGGTCTGCCAAGGACTTGTGGGAGGCGCTCGAATCTAAGTTCGGGGCTGCCGATGCAGGAAGCGAGATGTATATTATAGAGCAGTTCCACGATTACAAGATGGTTGAAAACCGTCCTGTATTGGAGCAGGCTCATGAGATAATATGCATTGTTAAGGAGCTTGAGCTTATTAAGTGCGAGTTACCGGTCAAGTTTGTCGCGGGCTGCATAATCGCTAAGCTCCCTAATTCCTGGAGGAACTTTGCCACCACTCTAAAACATCAAAGGCGTGAATTCTCTGTGGAGGATGTCATTGGCCATCTGAGTGTTGAGCAGAATTCAAGGGCAAAGGACTCGCACGGAAAAGGGGTCGAAGGAACTTCTGTGGCCAATATGGTACATCAGAAGAACTCCAATTCCCACAAGCTCAAGGAAAGAACGGTGTCCAACAGAATACCGACTTCAAGAAGAAGGGTAAGAAGACCTTCAAGAAGAACAAGAAGGATGAGGGCTGCTTTATTTGTGGTTCGGCTGAACATTGGGCCAACAAGTGCCCAAACAAGTTTAAGAAGTCAGGACAGGACTCCAAGTCCATCAACATGATTGTGAGCAACAATGAGAATGGTGCATCTGGGTACGATAATTTATTTACTGTTTTTTTTTCAGTGTTTCAGCGACCAATTGGTGGGTGGATACAGGTGCAGGTGTTCATGTGTGTGCTGACATTTCATTGTTCTCTTCTTACCAGGTCACAGGTCACGGGTCCGTATTGATGGAGAATGGCGCGAGTGCTTCTGTTCATTGTATTGGCACGGTCAATCTGAAGTTTACTTTGGGGAGGATTGTGCAGCTGAAGAACATGCAACATGTCCCCGCCATCAAGAAGAACCTCGTTAGTGGCTCCCTTCTATGTAGAGAAGTGTTTAAGTTGGTATTCGAGTCAAATAAATTAGTTGTTACTAAGTATGGACTATTCGTTGGAAAAGGTTATGAGAGCGGAGGGATGTTCCGCCTTTCCCTTGCAGATTTCTGTAATAAAGTCGTGAACCATATCCATTCGAGTGTTAATGAATCTGAAGTTTGGCATTCACGTCTTTGTCACATTAATTTCGGAGTTATGGCGCGGCTAGCAAAATCAAATTTAATCCCGAGTTTCACATTAGCCAAAGGTTCTAAGTACCATTCATGTGTGCAATCTAAGCAACCTCGCATGCCTCACAAGGTAGCAGAGGAGAGACACTTGGCGCCACTTGAACTCATACGTTCTGACCTTTGTGAGATGAATGGTGTGTTGACTAAAGGTGGAAAGAAATATTTCATGACTTTGATAGATGATTCCACTAGATATTGGTATGTGTATCTGTTAAAAACCAAGATGAGGCTCTACACTACTTTAAAATCTATAAGGAAGAAGTTGAGAATCAACTCGGAAAGAAAACTGAACGAGTCCGGTCAGATCGTGGTGGAGAGTACTTCTCGAAAGAGTTTGATGCCTTCTGTGCGGAACACGGTATTATTCATGAGAGGACGCCTCCCTACTCACCCCAGTCAAACGGGGTTGCCGACCGGAAAAACCGTACTCTAACTGATTTGGTTAACGCCATGTTAGATACGTCAGGTTTATCCAAGGCATGGTGGGGTAGGCTATAATGACATCATGTCATGTCCTGAATAAAGTTCCGACAAAGGATAACGAGATCACTCCTTATGAGAAGTGGACCAAGAGAAGGACAACACTGTCGTACTTACGTACTTGGGGCTGCTTGGCAAAAGTTAATGTGTCGATCCCCAAAAAGCGTAAGCTTGGACCAAAGACTGTTGACTGCGTTGATTTGGGCTACGCTATGAATAGTGTTGGCTATAGATTTCTAGTAGTGAAATCTGAGGTACCTAACATGAAGGTCGGTACAATTATGGAGTCTAAGGATGCTACATTCTTTGAGGACATTTTCCCCATGAGAGATGTACAAAGCACTTCTAGACAGGAATCTGAGGAGACTCCTGAGCCTGCCATTCCTATGGAATATTATGAACGAACACATGATGAAAATCCTAAGGAGGATGACGAGAAAACCCTTGGTAGGGGCAAGAGACAAAGGACTACAAAGACCTTTGGTGATGATTTCTTCGTGTACCTCGTGGATGATACTCCCACTTCTATTTCAGAAGCGTATGCCTCTCCAGAAGCTGACTACTAGAAGGATGCGGTCCGTAGCGAGATGGATTCCATCATGGCTAATGGGCATGGGAGATCACTGAGCGTCCGTATGGTTGCAAACCATTGAGATGTAAGTGGGTGTTCAAAAAGAAGCTTAGGCCCGATGGTACGATTGAAAAGTACAAGGCTAGGCTTGTGGCCAAGGGCTATGACCAGAAAGAAGAGGAAGATTTCTTTGATACTTATTCACCTGTGGCTAGACTGACCACCATTCGAGTATTACTCTCGTTGGCGGCCTCGAACGGTCTTCTCGTCCACCAGATGGATGTTAAGACGGCTTTTCTGAATGGAGAGCTAAACAAGGAAATCTACATGCAACAGCCAGATGGCTTTGTGATAGATGGTCAGGAAAGAAAGGTGTGTAGGTTGCTGAAATCTTTATATGGCCTGAAGCAAGCACCTAAGCAATGGCATGATAATTTTAATACAACTCTGACATCTGTTGGCTTCGTTGTTAATGAAGCTGACAAATGTGTATACTATCGCCATGGTGGGGGCGAAGGAGTCATACTGTGCCTGTATGTTGATGACATACTGATATTCGGAACCAACCTCAAAGTCATTGAGGAGGTTAAGTCGTTTCTGTCTCAGAACTTTGAGATGAAGGACCTTGGTGTGGCTGATGTTATGTTGAACATAAAGCTACTAAGAGATAATGAGGGTGGGATCACAGTTCTGCAATCCCATTATGTTGAGAAGGTGTTGAGCCGTTTTGGATATTCGGACTGCAAACCATCTCAAACACCATATGATCCTAGTGTGTTGGTCTGAAAGTTCGAAGGCACAGCTAAGGATCAACTCAGATACTCTCAAATCATTGGTTCACTCCTTTACCTAGCAAGCGCAACGAGGCCTGACATCACGTTTGTTGTGAGCAAACTGAGCCGGTTTGTTTCCAATCTGGGTGATGTACATTGGCATGCTATTGAGAGAGTTATGCGCTATCTGAAAGGTACTATGAACTACGGACTTCACTATATCGGATACCCGTCGGTACTTGAAGGGTATTGTCGGTGTCAGAACTGGCGAATCTCGGGTAGGGGGTCCCGAACTGTGCGTCTAGGCGGATGGTAACAGGAGACAAGGGACACGATGTTTTTACCCAGGTTCAGGCCCTCTCGATTGAGGTAAAACTCTACTCTTGCTTGATTGATATTGATGATATGGGTAGTACAAGAGTGGATCTACCACGAGATCAAGGAGGCTAAACACTAGAAGCTAGCCTATGGTATGATTGTTGTTTGTCCTATGGACTAAAACCCTCCGGTTTATATAGGCACCGGAGAGGGCTAGGGTTACACAGAGTCGGTTACAATGGTAGGAGATCTACATATCCGTATCGCCAAGCTTGCCTTCCACGCCAAGGAAAGTCCCATCCGGACACGGGACGAAGTCTTCAATCTTGTATCTTCATAGTCTTGGAGTCCGGCCAATGATGATAGTTTGGCTATCCGGACACCCCCTAGTCTAGGACTCCCTCAGTAGCCCCTGAACCAGGCTTCAATGACGACGAGTCCGGCGCGCATATTGTCTTCGGCATTGCAAGGCGGGTTCCTCCTCCGAATTCTTTATAGAAGATTGTGAACACCAGGATAGTGTCCGGCTCTGAAAAATAAATTCCACATACCACCATAGAGATAATAATATTTACACAACTTCAATCTGCTAATGTATTTCGTAGCATGACATCGCGCCACGGCCAAGCCTCTACTCGAATTGTTTTTATTGTTACACCTCAGCGCGTTTAGCGAAGCGGTTTCCCTGGCACGTCTTATCAAAGCAGAGATCTTGTCCCCCTTATTCCGGGATTCTCATCAATACGGACGTGGGTAACCCAACCGCGCCCGTTGCCACGCCCCCTCCATCGGAGGCGAGTTCCAAACGGTCACGGGGACGGCTCTTGGTATTCTACCCCTTTATTATGAGACCAAGGCATGTTTCTTTTCTTCAATCCTTGATCAAATCCGCCCCTCGCCCTGAGTTCCAACACCCAAGGTTCCAGATTCGAGTGCTTCGGACCTTCGACAATGTCCGGCTCCGACCTACAGGGCCGGAAGATGCCTTCTTCCATCATGGAAGAGGACGTCCTAAAGCTGAGAGACGCCACGTATCTAACCTGCGAGATTTCGCATAGGCTGCCCGCCCAAGGGCAAGCCATTCCCACCCCCGAGCCTGGTGAGAGCGTGGTGTTCATGTCTCACTTCCGTCGGGGTTTAGGCTTCCCGACGGACTCTTTCGTGAGGGGGCTCATGTTCTATTATGGGCTGGAGTTCCATGACTTGGCTCCGGAGTCCATCCTCCACATCTCATCTTTCATTGTTGTCTGCGAAGCCTTCCTCCGCACTACCCCTCATTTCGGATTGTGGCTCAAGACCTTCAACATGGAGCCGAAGATGATTGAGGGGCGGCAGGCAGAGTGTGGAGGGGCTGTCATAAGCAAGAGGGTCGATGCTCCATGGCCCGAGGGCTCTTTTCAAGAGGAGCTTGGTTTGTGGCAACAGGGGTGGTTCTACATCACCGCTCCCAGGGGCACCAGGCAAGTGGCGCCACCTGTCTTTCGCCCGGGCCCTCCACAGCGGCTGACGTCGTGGGTCAACAAAGGGCTTGATTGGGGGTCGTCCAAGGACATACCAATACTGCAGGGCCGGATTCGAGACCTCCAAGAGAGGGAGAACACTCTGGTTGTAGTGACGCAGGTCATGCTGATCCGGCGCCTTCTGCCCTGCAAACGTCGCCCTCTCCGGCTGTGGGAATTCAATCCGGAGGGACCGCGAGCTCTCTGCCACTTCATGGGTGCGACGCCCGTGGAGATGTATAAACTGTTCTTCGGATCACAAGAGATGTGTCTGGACTTGACCGAGGATGCCGGCCTAAGCTGCAATCGCCCGGATACTCAAGTAAGTAGTTCCCTTGCCCGGACGTGCTATCCGTATATTCATCATAATTCTCGCTCTTTTAAAAAGCTGTCCCCTGAACAGGAGTGGATAGCAGAAGCAAAGCTAATAAGGTGTCTGGCCCCCTCCCTGAGACCACGCCGGATCCCGTGTTAGCCAGGATGCTGGAGGCTGTGCCTTTAGAAGAGGGCGAAGGGGGAAACATGGAAACTACTGCCTCTTCTAAAGAGGCTCTCAAGAAAGGGGGGATCGAGAATCCCTCCCTCCAGGGGGAGAAGAGGACCGCTTCCGAAGATCCGGAGGTCAAGGCCTCAAAGCGGGGGAAGAAATCTTCACCGGAGGGTCCTGCGCCAGGGGAAACCCTGGCCGCACTATTTCCCCAAGGGAATCGGCCCTCCAGCGAGCCGTAAGTAGAAAAGAGGAGTTCCATAATAAGGAACATCCCTGTTTTTATTTCTGAGGATAACCGAAGTTCTTACCTTGTAGTTCGGATCTCAGGCCTTCTCAGCAGAGCTCATCTTCGGGGGATCTTCGTCCGGAGATGATGGAGAGCAAGACGCCTCCATCTGCCGCACTGTCAGGCGGGGCAGACGACCCTGAGGTGTCGTCGCGGAGGGTCTCCCCGAGTCCGGCGGGGCCGGAGAGTTCGGCACCAAATGGTGTACGGCCGGAGGAGCTGAAGGATCTGCTCGAGAGGGCGTCTATCCCAGAAGATCACCGTACATTAATGGGTACGGTGATTGAAAGGATTTCATCCGCGGAGAGCGGGTTGCATGAGGCCGTCAGAAGTTTACTGTTGGGGTTTGAGGTACGTAAAAATGACCATACTTTTTGACAGTTTTGAGCTTAGAATGCGCCCTGTATAGATAGTAGCCCCTGAGGCTCGGTATGTTGGCGAGAACGACAGCGTGCCGAGGATCATAATCTCAGCTATAAGGTATCGCTCTTCCCGTACAGGTGGCGGGGCGTTCGGTGGCCGGCCGGACTGATGTAGTTGCCGAACTGAAGCGGCAACTTGACGTTGCGGATGCGGACATCGCGCTGGTCAATAAACGGCTTGACGAGTCACAAGGTAGGTGGCTTCTCCGCGGTCACCTGGTAAGGGAGCCGATGCCCACGCCTGACAATATGCTTGATGCAGATGGCGCCACTGCTATGGAGGAGCTTCGGGCGGAGCTTGCCCGAGTCAAGGAGCAAGCCAGAAAGAGTGATGCGGCTGCCTCGAAGGCGGCCGAAGAGCTAAAAGCCGAAAAGGCTGCTCACTGCCGAAGCAGGAAGGAGATGGCCGAAATGGCCGTGAAGCTGAAGGATGCTACCGACCGCTATGAGCTTCTTGAAAGAGAACGCCGAGCGAAGCAAGAGGACCTGAAGAAGGCCACTGCCGAAGCCAAAGATGCCTGCTCCGCGATGAGGGCTATAAAGGAGGAGCTGCGTCAGGCCGGGGATATTGCGGCTGGAAAGCCCTTTCTGCTGCGTAGGAAGTTTACGAACCCGAAGTATGCTCAGTTGGGCCAGTTGTGGGGTGCGGAGGATACTTATCTGAATTTGGCGGTGAGTATGGCAGACGCGGTCGTGCACTTCCGAAGCCAAAAGGATCACGAGATGGAAGAGCTTTTTTGGTCTCAATTCCATAGTCTGGAGCGTCCACTTCCGTTAACTGATCGATTGGCTGAGTGGGCTGAGCTGAACAGGTTGTCTGGACTTGCCATGAAGGATGTATTGGCTCATCTGTGGCCGGACAGGCCTTATTTTGGCTTGGTGCAGCAGTTCCTTGATGCGGTTCCGCATATCAAGGCGATGAAGCGGTCGGCATGCATAGAGGGTGCACAGATGGCCCTCGCCCGTGTCAAAACATGCTGGGCAGAGATGGATGCCACCGACCTTGCATCCCGGGGTTCGGACAGAAGCCGATTACCCGCCGAGCACTATTTTGAGGAAGTCCTACGGGGCACTCGCTTAATAGAGTCGCAGTGCTCGAAAAACATTATGTTCAAATGACATGTATGATTTGTAATACTATATTTATAATATAAGGGCTTTTTATACTTGTGCATTCAAGTATTGAAATATCTCATGTGCGGCCGTTAATGTATATGTATATATAACCTGAAAGATGGCAGTCTTCGGCTTCAGCCCCCACGCACATGGTGCGGGGGTGTTTGCAAAAAGGCGCATTTTCACACTTAATCCAATGTCTTGGTCCTGTGAAGGAGGTGATAGCGTAGCAAACTAGGCAACTGGACTATAATGCTTTATCACTTTCACTTAACCATAGGATTTCGATGGTGGGGCTACTATATAGCCCCTAGGGGCACCGCGCTCTCCGAACTCGGGGCGCGTGTGTGCCTGACCGGGAAACGGTCCTTCGTCAAAGCGGAGGAATTCTAAACATTCCGGTGGTCGATCGAGTGGTTGACCAGTCTCTCGCTATATCATGACAGTCAGTTTTTGGCTTTCTCTACTGAGGTTCTCACCCTGACGAACCGGGGCACAATCGCAGTAGTTCTCCTGGTGCCGCGTTAGCCGATAGAGTGGAACATAAGGCAGCAAAACACAGGAGCCGGGCAAACCCAACATTTGACCAAAGACATGATTCTGAGCTGATACATATAAGGCCTAACTCGAGACGCCGAACACTCCTAAGGTATTCGGTCTTTATGATGACGGGCAGAACAATGCCCTAAGCCCCTAGTGTCCAGGTACGCGCAAAAACTTTTGACGCGGCCGATGCCAAAACGCCAGCCTCCTCCATGGTTATGGTAAGAGACCGGGGGATGTGTATCAACAAGAGACAGTAAAAAAGGTTTACGCAGGGTCTTAATCTGAAAAGAATCCTTGTAACGGGTCCCTGCTGCACGTCTGCGCCTGTGTCTCCGTTGTGCTGTATCCTGGACGGGTGTAGCACGTTGTTCATCTGTAAAGAGAGAAGAACTTAGTTTGGAAAAAGAGCGTGCGAAAAATGTATTTAAAATGGAGCATGATTTAAAAAATGAATAAAATTGAGCTTTATTGGCTCTCATTGTTCATGCTTTCAGCCCCTTGTAAAGGGGTATGTGGCTAGTAAGCCCCTTGTTTATTTATACCGGACTCGTCTAACCGTGCCCGGGGTCTGAATGACCTGTTTTAGGAGCTTTGATCATCAAAGCCAGATTAGTGTGTAGCTGTCAAGGCAGTCTCACGTTCTTCCACGGTCGAGGAACACTCGAAGTTACCTTTTAATGAGATGATACCGCGTGGACCGGGCATTTTGAGTGTAAGAGACGCGTAATGCGGTATTGCGTTAAAGCGGGCGAAAGCTTCACGTCCCAATAGTGCTTGATGGCTACTTCTAAATGGGGCGATATGGAAGATTAGCTTTTTGCGACGGAAGTTGTCGGATGAACCGAACACAACTTCTACTAATAAGGAGCCCGTACAATTGGCATAAGGGCCTGGCGTTACTCCTTTAAAGGAAGTGTTGCTATGGCGAATTTTGGTAGGGTCTATCCCCATTCTGCGGATTGAGTCCTGGGATAGCAGGTTTATATCGCTGCCACCATCCATTAGGACTTGTGTAAACTGTAGCCCGTCGATTATAGGATCCAATATCAAAGCAGTCCATCCTACATTTCGAATACCTCTGGAGTAATCCTGATGGTCGAAAGTAATTGGTTGTGACATCCAGTTGCGGGACTCCGCTGGGGTGGACCGTGCGGCGCGTACTTTAGTAGGTGCCGCCCTATTTTTCCTTGTTATCACTTGAAGTGAATTCACTGTTTTGACCTCTTGTGGGAAAGTCTTTTGTTTCCCGGCGCTCTGCTTGTGGGGTTCGTCGTCGTGCTCACTTGGTGCGTCGAGCCCCTTGTGTTCGGTGTTAAGTCGGCCGGACTGCTTGAAGACCCAACAATCTCTATGGGTATGGTTTGCAGGCTTCCCGGGGGTACTGTGGATTTGACATATCTTGTCCAAGATTTTGTTTAGATTGGATAGCTCGTCATTGTTGTCCTTAAGAGGCAGTGTTTTGTTGTTCGGTCGAGAGCTTTTGAACCCGGTGTTAACTGTCGTGCTCTTTGGGCTATTTTCCTTATTCCGACGCTGGTCTTTTCTGCGTCGTGGTTTCCCATTTCCATCTCTGACCTCGGATGTACTCAGGTCGCTGGTGTTGCATCTTGCCAGCCAACTATCTTTTCCCGCGCAAAAGCGGGTCATGAGGCTTGTTAATGCGGCCATTGTCCTTGGCTTTTCCTGGCCGAGGTGTCTGGCGAGCCATTCGTCTCGGACGTTATGTTTGAAGGCTGCTAAGGCTTCGGCGTCCGGAGAGTCGACTATTTGGTTCTTTTTGGTAAGGAACCTGTTCCAGAATTTGCGGGCTGACTCTCCGGGCTGTTGAGTTATGTGACTTAAATCGTCTGCATCCGGAGGGCGGACATAAGTCCCCTGAAAATTTGCCCAAAATGCGTCCTCGAGCTCTTCCCAACTTCCAATGGTATTTTCTGGGAGGCTTTTGAGCCAATGCCGGGCTGGCCCTTTGAGCTTGAGGGGTAGGTATTTTATGGCGTGGAGATCGTCTCCTCTAGCCATATGTATGTGTAGGATGTAATCCTCAATCCAGACTCCGGGGTCTGTTGTTCCGTCGTATGCCTCTATGTTTACGGGCTTGAATCCCGCTGGAAATTCATGATCTAGCACCTCATCGGTGAAACATAGGGGGTGTGCGGTGCCCCTGTATTTAGGTGTGCCATTATTTTCGGACACTCGTCGTGTTGTTTTGCTCCCAGGAGCCTTCCTTCTTGGCCCGTAGATGGACCTGACCGGGCTATCCTTTTTGTGAAGATCCTTATGTGGATCGTGTGCCGGCTTGTGTGCGGCGCCACTTGCCGCTCTTTGTTTGCCATGTGGTCGTCTATCCGACCGGGCAGCCCCTTTGTTTTTTGATTGTGGGGGCTCCATGGCCTCTTCGTCGAATTCGGGCAATAGTTTGTGCTTCGGGTAGCTCTTTGTTTGGCGGCTATCGCCGTACTTGTCCACGGTCTTGAGTACCTTGCTCCATCTCATTTTGAGTATGTCTTCCGCTGTTTTGAGCTTCCGCTTCTGCTTCTTCAGACTTCGTGTAGTGGTGACGAGCCTTTTGTGAAGATTTTTTTGTTCTAACGACGTGTCCGACGTGAGATCATCCGGACTGTTGTTTTCGCCGGGGATGGACTGTTTATCCAATTCCTCTTGTTCGGATGGTTGCTTGGTGGCATGTTCATCGTCCACTGGTTCGCCCTGCTCTATGGCTGGGTCGATATGGGTGTTGTTGTTATCGAGGCGGGACTTCGGGCGACGCTTGCGTCGCTGTTTTGGCTGTTTTTCGAGGGAATTATGCCTCGCAGCGTCTCGTTGTTCCTCGTTATTGCTTCCTGTTGGTGTATCCACCATGTATACATCGTGAGTTGAGGTGGCTTTCCAGTGCCCTATGGGCGCTGGTTCTTGGTCGTCTCCGGCATCGTCGTCCATATCGTTGATATCTTCGGAGTCGAGATCTAGCATGTCGGTTAGATCGTCGACAGTAGCTACAAAGTGGGTGGTGGGTGGGCTTTGAATTTCTTTCTTGTCCGCATCCCAACCGTCCTGTCCATGGTCCGTCCAGGGCTCTCCTGATAATGAGAGATACTTTAGTGAGTTAAGGATGTCGTCAAAAGGCGAGTGCTGAAAGATGTCCGTAGCGGTGAACTCCATGCCCAATCGGATTCGATTGGTAGAGGCGCGGGAGGTTCGGAGTCCGATGAGGAGTCCGGCACCTCGGAGTCACGAGCTTCACAAGGGACAGGGTCGGTATTCGGCTCTATCGCCCTAGAGGTAGCAGCCCCCGAGGCGGTGTCTAAGCACCCATCCTCGATCGGCGTAGTCGGCTGCGAGTTAAGGGTCGGAGCGGACTCTTGTGCGGCCTCCAGGGCACTGTCCGGCGGCAGAGCTAGGTCATGCCCATCGTGACAGTGCGGCGCGCTCGGCTGTGGCTCGAATCTGTCGAAGATCAAGTCTCCGCGGATGTCATCTGTGAAGTTCAAACTTCCAAATCTGACCTGATGGCCAGGGGCATAGCTTTCGATCTGCTCCAGATGGCCGAGCGAATTGGCCCGCAGTGCAAAGCCGTCAAATACAAAGATCTGTCCGGGGAGAAAAGTCTCACCCTGGACCGTGTTGTTGTTGATGATCGAAGGAGCCATCGGGCCTATGAGCAACGACACAAAGGAACTCTCAATGAAAGCACCAATGTCGGTGTCAGAACCGGCGGATCTCGGGTAGGGGGTCCCGAACTGTGCGTCTAGGCGGATGGTAACAGGAGACAAGGGACACGATGTTTTTACCCAGGTTCGGGCCCTCTCGATGGAGGTAAAACCCTACTCTTGCTTGATTGATATTGATGATATGGGTAGTACAAGAGTGGATCTACCACGAGATCAAGGAGGCTAAACCCTAGAAGCTAGCCTATGGTATGATCGTTGTTCGTCCTATGGACTAAAACCCTCCGGTTTATATAGGCACCGGAGAGGGCTAGGGTTACACAGAGTCGGTTACAATGGTAGGAGATCTACATATCCGTATCGCCAAGCTTGCCTTCCACGTCAAGGAAAGTCCCATCCGGACACGGGACGAAGTCTCCAATCTTGTATCTTCATAGTCTTGGAGTCCGGCCAATGATTATAGTTCGGCTATCTGGACACCCCCTAGTCCAGGACTCCCTCAGGTATAGTGATGCGAATTGGATCTATGATGCTGATGAGATGAAGGCCACAACTGGGTATATGTTTACTCTTGGAGGTGGCGCTGTTTCCTGGAAGTCTTGCAAGCAAACGATCTTAACGAGATCGACAATGGAAGCAGAAATTAACAGCATTAGACACATCTGGTGTCGAAGCAGGATGGCTTCGTGATCTTTTGATGGACTTGCCATTGGTTAATAAACCGGTTCCGGCTATCCTTATGAACTTTGACAATCAGACTGTCATCACCAAGGTAAAGAGTTCAAAGGACAACATGAAGTCCAACAAACACATAAGAATGAGATTAAAAGCTGTCAAAAAATTAAGAAACTCCAGAGTGATAGCGTTGGAGTATGTCCATATGGCTAAGAATCTGGAAGATACCTTTACAAAAGGGCTATCACGTGTTGTGATAGATAGTGCATCGAGGGAGATGGGTATGAGACCCACATGAGTGGCCATGGTAGTAACCCAACCTATGTGATCGGAGATCCCGTGAAGTAGGACCTGGGAAAACAAGCCAGTGGTGAACTGAGGAGAGTAACTTTACTAACCCACTCCGTTGGAGATGCAATACTCTCGGAAACTGTATGGAAGGATGACTACGGTCTTAATGTGTTCAGGTTATATGTATAAGTAAGATGCTATCCTACAGAGCGATCTTTGGAGGAACACACCTATATGAGCCCGACTGCTGGTCACAGTCTCTGAGATTGGGGTGATCTCTAGCAAGCTCATGAACAGGCCAGGAGTGTGACTAATATGCTCCACCCGAGGGGTCGGCCTTCGGCAGCTTCGTATCAGTGAGACTTGTGGTGAAACTTCTTGATGCCAAACTGACAATTCAAGGCATAGTCCATTGTTTAGTTGCGAAGGAGTGTAACTACTTGGTCTAGGTGGAGCTCAACCTTAATCGGTCTCCACTGAGATGCTGGTATATCAAAACAGCGTTTGGAACAAAGGACAAAGTGGGCCCCTGAGTCTGGTGGGGGATTGTTGAAATATGAGATGGGCCTAGAGCCCATATGACAATTTCAGATTTAATCTCTAAGGGCCCATGTAGGTGGCATGACAAGGTGGTGGGAAGTTTAGTCCCACCATGCTAGTGGAAGAAGAGTTGGAGTGGTTTATAAGGGATTCTCTCCCTCATGTTATTGGAGCTTGAGAAGAAAAGAAGCCCTCGCGCACTCCTCCTCCTCCGCTCGCCTCGCCACGCCACGCCTCGCCTCGTCACGACGCGCCGCGGGTTGCGGGATTGAGCCGAGCTGAGCTCACTCCTATGCGCTTCTTTTTGCCAGTCAGGAACGGAGAGTCTTTGACAGGTAGGGACACGATTTGAGACGTCGGATCATGGGCTACCGACTTGGATGTGGGTTCATCCCACGTCTCTCCACGCGCGGCCGCACATATATATATATATATATGTGGGGCGCTGCCAACCCTAGCCGCTGCAAAACAGAATGCATCTCCGCCTCCGCCTCCACACCCACGTCGTTCCTTTGCTGCTGCTGCCGTCGGCGACTCCATTCCGTTCATCACGTACACGGTTGACGGGAGAGCAGGCCTCCGAAACCCCGCCTCTCCGGATCCTGTATGGGAGAGGGGCGATTAGGTTTTTGGGTAGCGACTACGCGACTGCTCGCTTCTGTTCATCTACGTCCGCATCACTTTCGCCATCACCATGTCGACCGACACCGACCGTGCCGCTGCTGAGAAGGCCGAGGCCGACAAGAAGGCCACCGAGGATGCCGCGGCTGCTGCCACTGTCACCGCCGCCTCATGTCCGATTGGTGGGTATACATTGCTTATCCCCCTCGTGTTTCTTTCTGTTGTAGCAGTACTAGCGATATGTGCAGATGTTTCTACTATGTGCGTAGTACATGCTCTGTTAGATCGTAATCAGTGTGTTATCAATGCTGTCCATGTCATGCTCCTGATTTATTCATGGGTTAATTTTATTGAAAAACTGCCTATTTATTCATCAATCCAAAAACCTAATGTGTGTAGGAGTTTTTAGAATTCTGGTTTTGCTGCTGCACTGAAACCGTCCCCGTTTATGGGGACGTACTTTAAGCGTTGGCAGACTAAAACCACCTTATGGCTCACGGCCATGAACGTGTTCTGGGTCGCCGGTGTGACTCCCACAGGAACGATCGCTCCTGAACAGGAGAAGGCCTTCAAGAAGGCCACTGTCGTGTTCCTCGGGGCGGTTCTGAGCGTGATTGGAGATAAGCTTTGTTGACGCATATTTGCATATGCGGTCTGCCAAGGACTTGTGGGAGGCGCTCGAATCTAAGTTCGGGGCTGCCGATGCAGGAAGCAAGATGTATATTATAGAGCAGTTCCATGATTATAAGATGGTTGAAAATTGTCCTGTATTAGAGCAAGCTCATGAGATGATATGCATTGTTAAGGAGCTTGAGCTTCTTCAGTGCGAGTTAGCGGGCAAGTTTGTCGCGTGCTACATAATCGCTAAGCTCCCTAATTCCTGGAGGAACTTTTCCACCACTATGAAACATCAGAGGCGTGAATTCTCTGTGGAGGATGTCATTGGCCATCTGAGTGTTGAGCAGAATTCAAGGGCAAAGGACTCGCACGGAAAAGGGGTCGAAGGAACTTCTGTGGCCAATATGGTACATAAGAAGAACTCCAATTCCCACAAGCTCAAGGCAAAGAACGGTGTCCAACAGAATACCGACTTCAAGAAGAAGGCTAAGAAGACCTTCAAGAAGAACAAGAAGGATGAGGGCTGCTTTACTTGTGGTTCGGCTGAACATTGGGCCAACAAGTGCCCAAACAAGTTTAAGAAGTCAGGACAGGACTCCAAGTCCGTCAACATGATTGTGGGAAACAATGAGAATGGTGTATCTGGATACGGTAATTTATTTACTGTTTTTTCAATGTTTCAGCCTACCGATTGGTGGGTGGATACAGGTGCAGGTGTTCACATGTGTGCTGGCATTTTATTGTTCTCTTCTTACTAGGTCACAGGCCACGGGTCCGTATTGATGGGGAATGGCGCGAGTGCTTCTGTTCATGGTGTTGGCACGGTCCATCTGAAGTTTACTTCGGGAAGGATCGTGCAGCTGCAGAACGTGCAGCATGTCCCCGCCATCAAGAAGAACCTCGTTAGTGGCTCCCTTCTATGTAGAGAAGGGTTTAAGTTGGTATTCGAGTCTAATAAATTAGTTGTTACTAAGTATGGACTATTTGTTGGAATAGGTTATGATAGAGGAGGGATGTTCCGCCTTTCCCTCGCAGATTTCTCATGAACCATATTCATTTGAGTGTTAATGAATCTGAAGTTTGGCATTCACGTCTTTGTCACATTAGTTTCGGAGTTATGGCGCGGCTAGAAAAAAAAATGTAATCCCGAGTTTCACTTTAGCCAAAGGTTCTAAGTGCCATTCGTGTGTGCAATCTAAGCAACCTCGCAAGCCTCACAAGGCAGCAGAGGAGAGACACTTGGCGCCACTTGAACTGATACATTCTGATCTTTGTGAGATGAATGGTGTGTTGACTAAAGGTGGAAAGAAATATTTCATGACTTTGATAGATGATTCCACTAGATATTGCTATGTGTATCTGTTAAATACCAAAGATGAGGCTCTACACTACTTTAAAATCTATAAGGCAGAAGTTGAGAATCAACTCGAAAAGAAAATTAAACGAGTCCGGTAAGATCGTGGTGGAGAGTACTTCTCGAAAGAGTTTGATGCCTTCTGTGCGGAACACGGTATTATTCATGAGAGGAAGGCCTCCCTACTCACCCCAGTCAAACGGGGTTGCCGAGCGGAAAAACCGTACCCTAACTGATTTGGTTAACACCATGTCAGGTTTATCCAAGGCATGGAGGGGGAGGCTATAATGACATCATGTCATGTCCTGAATAAAGTTCCGACAACGGATAACGAGATCACTCCTTATGAGAAGTGGACCAAGAGAAGGACAACACTCTCGTACTTACGTACTTGGGGCTGCTTGGCGAAAGTTAATGTGCTGATCCCCAAAAAGCGTAATCTTGGACCAAAGACTGTGGACTGCGTTAATTTGGGCTACGCTATGAATAGTGTTGGCTATAGATTTCTAGTAGTGAAATCTGAGGTACCTGACATGAAGGTCGGTACAATTATGGAGTCTAAGGATGCTACATTCTTTGAGGACATTTTCCCCATGAGAGATGTACAAAGCACTTCTAGACAGGAATCTGAGGAGACTCCTGAGCCTGCCATTCCTATGGAATATTATGAACGAACACATGATGAAAATCCTGAGAAGGATGACAAGGAAACCCTTGGTAGGGGCAAGAGACAAAGGATTGCAAAGACCTTTGGTGATGATTTCTTTGTGTACCTCGTGGATGATACTCCTACTTCTATTTCAGAAGCGTATGCCTCTCCAAAAGCTGACAACTGGAAGGATGCGGTCCGTAGCGAGCTGGATTCCATCATGGCTAATGGGACATGGGAGATCACTGAGCGTCCCTATGGTTGCAAACCATTGGGATGTATGTGGGTGTTCAAAAAGAAGCTTCGGCCCGATGGTACGATTGAAAAGTACAAGGCTAGGCTTGTGGCCAAGGGCTATGACCAGAAAGAAGAGGAAGATTTCTTTGATACTTATTCACCTGTGGCTAGACTGACCACCATTCGAGTATTACTCTTGTTGGCGGCCTCGCACAATCTTCTCGTCCACCAGATGGATGTTTAGACGGCTTTTCTGAATGGAGAGCTAAACAAGGAAATCTACATGCAACAGCCAGATGGCTTTGTGATAGATGGTCAGGAAAGAAAGGTGTGTAGGTTGCTGAAATCTTTATATGGCCTGAAGCAAGCACCTAAGCGATGGCATGAGAAGTTTAATACAACTCTGACATCTGTTGTCTTCGTTGTTAATGAAGCTGACAAATGTGTATACTATCGCCATGGTGGGGGTGAAGGAGTCATATTGTGCTTGTATGTTGATGACATACTGATATTCGGAACCAATCTCAAAGTCATTGAGGAGGTTAAGTCGTTTCTGTCTTAGAACTTTGAGATGAAGGACATTGGTGTGGCTGATGTTATCTTGAACATCAAGCTACTGAGAGATAATGAGGGTGGGATCACATTTCTGCAATCCTATTATGTTGAGAAGGTGTTGAGCCGTTTTGGATATTCGGACTGCAAACCATCTCAAACACCATATGATCCTAGTGTGTTGGTCCGAAAGTTTGAAGGCACAGCTTAGGATCAACTGAGATACTCTCAAATCATTGGTTCACTCATGTACCTAGCAAGCGCAACGAGGCCTGACATCACATTTGCTGTGAGCAAACTGAGCCGGTTTGTTTCCAATCCGGGTGATGTGCATTGGCATGCTATTGAGAGAGTTATGCGCTATCTTAAAGGTACTATGAACTACAGACTTCACTATGCCGGATACCCGTCGGTACTTGAAGGGTATAGTGATGCAAATTGGATCTCTGATGCTGATGAGATGAAGGCCACAACTGGGTATATGTTTACTCTTGGAGGTGGCGCTGTTTCCTGGAAGTCTTGCAAGCAAACTATCTTAACGAGATCGACAATGGAAGCAGAATTAACAGCATTAGACACATTTGGTGTCGAAGCAGGATGGCTTCGTGATCTTTTGATGGACTTGCCATTGGTTGATAAACCGGTTCCGGCTATCCTTATGAACTGTGACAATCAGACTGTCATCTCCATGGTAAATAGTTCAAAGGACAACATGAAGTCCAACAAACACATAAGAATGAGATTAAAAGCTGTCAGAAAATTAAGAAACTCCGGAGTGATAGCGTTGGAGTATGTCCATACAGCTAAGAATCTAGCACATCCCTTTACGAAAGGGCTATCACGTGTTGTGATAGAGTGCATCGAGGGAGATGGGTATGAGACCCACATGAGTTGCCATGGTAGTAACCCAACCTATGTGATCGGAGATCCCGTGAAGTAGGACCTGGGAAAACAAGCCAGTGGTGAACTGAGGAGAGTAAATTTACTAACCCACTCCGTTGGAGATGCAATACTCTCGGAAACTGTATGGAAGGATGACTACCGTCTTAATGTGTTCCAAGGCTTATATGTATAAGTAAGATGCTATCCTACAGAGCGATATTTGGAGGAACACACCTATATGAGCCCGACTGCTGGTCACACAGTCTATGAGATTGGGGTGATCTCTAGCAACCTCATGAACAGGCCAGGAGTGTGACTAATATGCTCCACCCGAGGGGTCGGCCTTCGGCAGCCTCGTATCAGTGAGACTTGTGGTGAAACTTCTTGACGCCAAAATGACAATTCAAGGCATAGTCCATTGTTCAGTTATGAAGGAGTGTAACTACTTGGTCTAGGTGGAGCTCAACCTTAATCGGTCTCCACTGAGATGCTGGTATATCAAAACAGCGTTTGGAACAAAGGACAAAGTGGGCCCCTGAGATCTGGTGGGGGATTGTTGAAATATGAGATGGGTCTAGAGCCCATATGACAATTTCAGATTTAATCTCTAAGGACCCATGTAGGTGGCATGACAAGGTGGTGGGAAGTTTAGTCCCACCATGCTAGTGGAAGAAGAGTTGGATCGAGTGGTTTATAAGGGATTGTCTCCCTCATGTTATTGGAGCTTGAGAAGAAAAGAAGTCCTCGCACACTCATCCTCCTCCGCTCGCCTCGCCACGCCATGCCTCGTCACGA
The DNA here is from genome assembly GCF_018294505.1 of Triticum aestivum. Lineage (NCBI taxonomy): Eukaryota > Viridiplantae > Streptophyta > Magnoliopsida > Poales > Poaceae > Triticum > Triticum aestivum. The sequence goes on along the minus strand of NC_057813.1, from coordinate 99,938,958 downwards.
CGCGCCGCGGGTTGCGGGATTGAGCCGAGCCGAGCTCACTCCTATGCGCTTCTTTTTGCCGGTCAGGAACGGAGAGTCTTTGACTGGTAGGGCTACCGACTTGGACGTGGGTTCAACCCACGTCTCTCCACGCGCAGCCGCACATATATATGTGGGGCGCTGCCAACCCTAGCCGCCGCGAAACAGAACGCATTTCCGCCTCCGCCTCCATGCCCACGTCGTTGCTTTGCTGCTGCTGCCGCCGGCGACTCCATCCCGTTCGCCGTGTACACGGTTGACGGGAGAGCAGGCCTTCGAAACCCCGCCTCTCCGGATCCTGTACGGGAGAGGGGCGATTAGGTTTTTGGGTAGCGACTACGCGACTGCTCGCTTCTGTTCATCTACGTCCGCATCACCTTCGTCATCACCATGTCGACCGACGCCGACCGTGTCGCCGCTGAGAAGGCCGAGGCCGACAAGTAGGCAGCCGAGGATGCCACGGCTGCTGCCACTGTCACCGCCGCCTCATGGCGGATTGGAGGGTATACATCGCTTATCCCTCTCGTGTTTTTTTTGTTGTAGCAGTACTAGCGATATGCGTAGATGTTTCTACTATGTGCATAGTACATGCTATGTTAGATCGTAATCAGTGTGTTATCAATGCTGTCCATGTCGTGCTCATGATTTATTCATGGATTAGTTTAATCAAAAAACTGTCTATTTATTCATCACATAATTATATCACATCTAGATATGTCCTAGACACTAAAAAAAATTACATCCAAAATGCTGCATGAGAAAACAAGCGGTTATTCTTGGACACTGCATAGGACCTAATGCGGGGGCGAACCTTGGTCCGGAGCTCTCCTATGTGATCATACTTGAGGCTAAACAAGGTGACACGGAGCACGCTGTCCCAACGATCCTTGCGACGCAGGACGTTCTCGACGAGGCAGAACCTGCCGCGGCCCATGCAGGTGAGGGTGTCCTTGAGGTGCCGGCCGCCGTTCTGGTACGTCTTCTCGCCGTTACGGAGGAACAGCCTCCCCTTCAACACCCTGCACTCCGGCGGCCGTCCGGCGGCGGCGCTGCGGGAGGCGACGGGGCAGCAGCAGACGTGCCCGCCCCCCTCGCGGTGGATCCCGACCCACGCGTCTAGGCCGGCGTCGAAGTAGGCCTGGCCTTTGAAGGGAAGCACCCAGTCCCCGAGCTCCCTCCACGAGCCGTTGCTGGTGTCCAGGGAGTGGGTGGCGTAGTCGGTGGACACGAAGAGGGTCCGCCCGTCCGGGTGCAGCGCGTGGGCGACGACGTCCATCCCGCAGCACGGCGGCGGCGGCGATGATGACGGTGCGGCGTTCCAGAACCAGTCCGTCCGGTCTACTCTGGCGGCGAGATCCCACGACAAGGCCTGCAGGCAGGGCGCCTCGTGATGGGGTTATGTACCTAGGGTAGGGTCATGGACCTGATCCAAGTAACTTACCCCAAGACATCCTTAGAAGAGGTTGCTTTCCAGTCGACCAACAAAGATTCACTCGACTGGCCTGAAGGACTCGACCACGAAGACTCACTCGACCACCAGGAGGTCAAGAGGCACTCTGCTCTGCAACGGCCTGTAATCAAGTAGACTTTATGATAGTAAAGGCCTTTATGTGGGGCGTTACCAGTAACGCCCCAGACTTAACTCACCTTAAACCCTCTCCTACGTGGGCTGGCTGGGGTTCTGGCGCACTCTATATAAGCCACCCCCCTCCACAGGCAGAGGGGTTCGGCACCTTGTAGTTCATACACTCATAATCCACTCGACCGCCTCCGGGCTCCGAGACGTAGGGCTGTTACTTCTTCCGAGAAGGGCCTGAACTCGTACATCCTTTGTGCTTACAACCTCTCCATAGCTAGGACCTTGCCTCTCCATACCTACCCCCCACTCTACTGTCAGGCTTAGAACCACGACAGTTGGTGCCCACCTTGGGGCAGGTGTTTTAGCGATTTTGTGGAGAAGTTGCAATTCTTCCGAGTACTTTCATCATGGTGTCTGCTGGAGTTTTGGTAGAGGGTCAAGAGATCCGTCTCGGCACTCTCACCTTCATCGCCGACGACTCCGCATGGCTCCAGGAGGCTCCACTCGACGTAGATGCGCTCCCCGTCCGCGGTGCGACGCATTTTCGCGCATGTGTCCGCGGCGTTCTGCTGCGGCAACCGTCGACCCAGTATCGGTCGGCTCCTCCATCATCCACCCTCCCAGTCTCCCGCCAGCGCAAGCGCTCAGGCCGGTCGAGGCTTCAGCGATGGGTGAGTCACGCGGTGGCTCGCCAATCGGCCACTACCCAAGTTGCGGCAATCGAGCCCAACGAATCTCTCTACGGCTTGTTCGATCAGTCGACTGGCTCCGTAGGGACTGCATCCGAGATCAGTCGACTGGCTCCGTAGGAAGAAGCGCTCATCCAATTCCTCCGTGAGAACTGGGACATTTTTGCATGGAAGCCCGCTGACATGCCAGGTGTTCCCAGGGGACTGGCTGAGCATCGCCTAAGAGTCGACTCGTCTGCAAAACCAGTCAAAGAGCATCTTCGGCGGTCCGCCGTCCAGAAGAGAAAGGCCATCGGTGAAGAAGTGGCTCGACTGTTGGCGGCAGGATTTATCCGAGAGATATACCACTCCGAGTGGCTCGCTAATGTCGTCATGGTTCCTAAGAAGGACAAGTCGCTCCGAATGTGCATTGATTTCAAGCACATCAACCGGGCCTGCCCGAAAGATCACTTTCCTCTCCCTCGCATAGATCAAATTGTTGACTCGACCGCGGGATGCGAGAGGTTGTCTTTTTTAGATGCTTACTCCGGGTACCACCAGATCCGTCTGTACGGGCCCGATGAGGTAAAAACAGCTTTCATCACTCCATTCGGGTGCTTCTGCTATATCACCATGCCATTCGGCCTCAAGAATGCCGGAGCCACATTTATGCGAATGATTCAGAAGTGTCTGCTCACTCAAATCAGTCGGAATGTGGAAGCTTATATGGATGATATTGTTGTCAAGTCACGAAAAGGTTCCGACCTGCTCGCTGACCTCGCCGAAACATTTGCCAACCTCAGAAGGTATGATATCAAGCTCAATCCATCAAAGTGCACATTTGGATTTCCTGGTGGCAAGTTACTCGGTTTTCTCGTTTCCGAACGGGGAATCGACGCTAACCCAGAGAAGATTGGCACTATTCTCCGAATGAAACGCCCTGTGCGAGTGCACGATGTCCAGAAGCTTACTGGATGCTTGGCCGCATTAAGTCGATTCATCTCACGACTCGGTGAAAAGGCACTGCCTCTTTACCGACTGATGAAGAAGGCTGACAAGTTCGAGTGGACTCCAGAAGCTGATGCAGCGTTTGCCGAGCTAAAAGCTCTGCTCTCCACCCAGCCGGTGCTTGCTGCTCCAATCAGCAAAGAGCCTCTGTTGCTCTACATCGCAGCCACAGGACAAGTCGTCAGTACTGTGCTAACGGTCGAGCGGGAAGAAGAAGGAAAAGCTCTCAAAGTTCAGCGCCCAGTGTATTATTTGTCTGAAGTCTTGACTCCATCCAAGCAAAGATATCCTCATTATCAGAAGCTTGTGTATGGAATATACATGACCGCAAAGAAGGTTGCTCATTATTTCTCTGACCATTCCATTACAGTCGTCAGCGACGCTCCACTATCAGAGATTTTGCACAACAGAGATGCAACTGGTCGAGTGGCCAAATGGGAGATTGAACTCCTTCCCCTTGATATCAAGTTTGAGGCAAAGAAAGCCATTAAGTCCCAGGCGATAGCAGATTTCCTCGCCGAGTGGATTGAACAACAGCAGCCGACTGAAGTTCACTCGGAACATTGGACCATGTTTTTTGATGGCTCTAAGATGTTGAATGGTTCCGGTGCTGGGGTTGTTCTGGTTTCCCCCAGAGGAGATAAGCTCGGATATGTGCTCCAGATTCACTTTGATTCCTCCAACAATGAGGCAGAATATGAGGCCCTCCTATATGGGTTGCGCATGGCCATTTCACTCGGCGTCCGTCGCCTAGTGGTTTATGGCGACTCGGATTTAGTGGTCAACCAGGTGATGAAAGAGTGGGACGTGAGAAGCCCAGCCATGACTGGATACTGCAGTGCAGTGAGGAAGCTGGAAAAGAAGTTCGAGGGGTTGGAGCTCCATCATATACCCCGACTGAAAAATCAAGCGGCTGATGATCTAGCAAAGATAGGTTCCAAGAGAGAAGCCATTCCGAGTGGTGTGTTCTTGGAGCATATACACACTCCGTCAGTCAAAGAAGATCCTTTCACCGAAGAAACTCCGCAGCCCAAGAGCGCCACAGATCCGACTGAAGTCGAGATCCCAGCGGTGGTCGACTTGATCATGGAGGTTTTGTTGGTCATTCCCGACTGGACGATTCCGTATGTCGCATACATCTTGAGGAAAGAGCTTCCGGAGGATGAGGAAGAGGCTCGACAGATCGTCCGTCGATCTAAGGCCTTTACCGTAATCAAAGGACAATTATACAGAGAAAGCGCGACTGGAGTTGGTCAGAAGTGCATAACACCAGAAGAAGGTCGACTCATCCTCAATGATATTCACTCGGGGACCTGCGGTCATCATGCGTCTTCTCGGACCATCGTGGCCAAAGCATACCGAGCCGGATTTTACTGGCCCAAGGCGAATGAGATGGCAAATGAGATAGTGGATAAGTGCGAGGGATGTCAGTTCTACTCGAATATGTCGCACAAGCCTGCGTCAGCTTTGAAGACCATCCCACTTGTCTGGCCTTTTGCAGTTTGGGGGCTGGACATGGTCGGTCCTTTGAGAACAGGACGAAGCGGTTTCACGCATGTACTAGTGGCAGTCGACAAGTTCACCAAATGGATCGAGGCTAAACCAATCAAGAGCCTTGACACCGGTACTGCTGTTAGCTTCATCAGGGAACTAATATTCAGATATGGAGTCCCGCACAGCATCATTACGGATAATGGGTCGAACTTTGACTCAGAGGAATTCAGAGCTTTCTGCAACTCCCAGGGCACACGGGTCGACTACGCTTCAGTCGCCCATCCGCAGTCGAATGGACAAGCAGAACGAGCTAATGGACTGATTCTTAAGGGATTGAAGCCTCGACTGATGCGTGATCTCAAACACGCGGCTGGAGCTTGGGTCGATGAACTTCCCTCTGTACTCTGGGGACTGCGGACTACACCTAATCGGTCGACCGGAAGAACTCCATTCTTCTTGGTCTACGGAGCCGAAGCGGTCTTACCAAGTGATCTTCTGCATAATGCTCCCGAGTCGAAATCTACAACGAAGCAGAAGCTGAACAAGCGCGGCAGGACGCAGTCGACCTTTTAGAGGAAGAAAGGGAGATGGCTCTGATCCGGTCGACCATCTACCAACAAGATCTGTGCCGTTTCCACGCCCGAAATGTGAGAGGTCGAGCCTTCCAGGAAGGAGATTTGGTTCTCCGAGTGGATCAGCACAAACCACACAAGCTTGCTCCTTCTTGGGAAGGCCCCTTCATAGTCACCAAGGTCCTCCACAATGGGGCGTACCGTCTTTACAACGTCGAGCATAATTTCGACGAGCCCCGAGCTTGGAACGCGGAGCTACTCCGCCCATTCTACACTTAAGTTTTATCATTCGGATGAGTTGGAATAAAGTACTTTTGTAGTTCATGGACCTCAAAATAATAGTGTCATAGTTCCTCCATAATATGTGTCACTCTTTATTTTTTGTCCAATGAAATCCCCCTCAGTGGGTGACTTAGCTGCGAATCCGTTTCGCCTAAGTTTGTAAAAATCCTACCGAGTGGTGAGCCAGACTCCCACTCGGAGGCTTAGTTGCGAATCCGTTTCGCCTAAGTTATCAAAATCCTACCGAGTGGTAAGCCAGCCTTCCACTCGGAGGCTTAGCTGCAGCCTCGTGCTCGCCTAAGTTATAAACATCCTACCGAGTGAAGAGCAATCCTCTCACTCGGAGGCTTAGCTGCAGCCTCGTGCTCGCCTAAGTTATAAAAATCCTACCGAGTGAAGAGCAACCCTCTCACTCGGGGGCTTAGCTGCAGTCCAAGCACTCGCCTAAGTTGTAAAAACCTTACCGAGTGAAGAGCAATCCTCTCACTCGGAGGCTTAGCTGCAGCTTCGTGCTCGCCTAAGTTATAAAAATC
>NC_057813.1:99922566-99932466 GCF_018294505.1 Triticum aestivum | reverse complement strand
CTGCAGTCCAAGCACTCGCCTAAGTTGTAAAAATCCTACCGAGTGAAGAGCAACCCTCTCACTCGGAGGCTTAGCTGCAGTCCAAGCGCTCGCCTAAGTTGTAAAAATCCTACCGAGTGAAGAGCAACCCTCTCACTCGGAGGCTTAGCTGCAGTCCAAGCACTCGCCTAAGTTATAAAAATTCCACCGAGCGAAGAGCAACCCTCTCACTCGGGGGCTTAGCTGCAGCCATGTGCTCGCCTAAGTTATAAAAATCCTACCGAGTGGTAAGCCTGACTTCCACTCGGAGGTTTAGCCGCGGCCCAGTGCTCGCCTAAGTGGACCGCAGGATAAGTCGATTGCAATAAAGGCGCCTTGCTTTGAACCTGCAAAAGACATTTCGAGCCAAAGGCAATCGTATTCAAGCACCAAATTCAAGTTTGAATCGGCATCTAAAGGAACCGAAAGTGCTCAGGCATCAAGCCCGTTAAGGTTTGTCGGTTACAATTCCACTCGGCATACCGAGGCAAATTTAAAAGTATCGAGCCAGAAGAAGTTTTTTACCCCTCCTGTGGAGGGCTGGAAGGTGCAACGAATTCATCAAGGTCAATTCCGTCGGCGATCCGAGTGGCAGCTGCAAGGAAAGTTTCCATAAAGGACCTGAAGTCGTGCTTCTTGGTATTGGCCACCCGAAGGGCCGCCAGCTTCTCTTCTCGCGCATCTTTGCAGTGGACTCGGGCCAGACACAGAGCGACATCTGCACCACACCGAGCCGAGGACTTCTTCCACTCCTGCACTCGACCAGGGATTGTGTTCAAGCGGGCCATCAGCGACTCAAGGTCATTCTGAAGTGTCTCCTCAGGCCAGAGCGTCGAGTCGATGCGAGATGTGGCGGCCTTCAGCCTTGCGAGATAGTCCACGACAGCTGCAACACGAGACTCCAGTCGGAAAACATCCATGGCAACTTCGTCGTTCACCGGAGAATTGACGGGGTCGAGGTTTGGCTCCAGTCGGCTGGTTTCTTCTTCAAAGTTTTGACAAAATTCTGCAAGGATGATCACTAAGTCAAGGGGATAGTCGAATGGAAAAAGCCACAATTGGAAATATTTGCCAAACTTGGAGGTTTACCTTCAAGCATAAGAAACAGCTTCTTGGCAAGACCACTCAGGAAGGCCTCCAGTTCAGTTTTCTTCTCAGTCAATTTGTTGACTTGGTCGGTCAGGGCAGCTTTGTCAGTTTTCAGTCGACTGACCTCCTTGTTGGCAATCCCAAGAGCAGCTTTCAGATTGGTGTTGTCTTGTTCGAGCTTGGTGACTGAAGCTAACTTCTCGTCAGCAAGCTTGATCCTCTCAGCTAGCTCAAGGTCTTTCTTCTGCTGGGCCTCCCTTACCTTACCTACAAGTTACAACAAGATCAGATTTTGAAACAAGCAAGGGGAAAAGCAGTCGTCAGGGTCTCACCAAACATACCTTCGGTCTCCTCCTTTGCCTTTGTCAGCTTCTCCTGAACCAGCTTCAAGCTCAGCTCGACTTGAGTATGTTTTTGTTCCAGCTCTGAGTAGCGAGCCACAAGATCACAGGAGTTCTGCGAAGAACCAATCGACTAAATGTCAAATATAATTCACTTCCGAGTGAAAAAGGGAAAAACACACGTTTCTAAGACTACAGCCAAATACAAGTATTCGACCGTAGTCTCGGGGACTACACCCAGTGGGTGCACTCAGCGTGCCCCCACTAATCCCGATGAAGACAAAGTCGACCAGTCGACCTCAAAAAAAAAATCAAAGAGCATTCTCTAAGACTGTGATCAACTGCAAGCAGTCGACCACAGTCTCGGGGACTACACCCAGTGGGTGCACTCAGCGTGCCCCCACCGGTTTGTGAAATCCAGTCGACCAGTCGACTGACAGAAAAATTGACATCATAAAGCCTAAGGCCGACTGCCAGCAGTCGACCTTAGCCTTGGGGACTACACCCAGTGGGTGCACTCAGCGTGCCCCCACCGGTTTGCGAAATCCAGTCGACCAGTCGACTGGCATAAAGATTGACATCATAAAGCCTAAGGCCGACTGCCAGCAGTCGACCTTAGCCTTGGGGACTACACCCAGCGGGTGCACTCAGCGTGCCCCCGCTAACACGGAGTTTATTCGACACACCCACTGGGTGACTACCGTAAATTCCGGAAAAGAAAAGTTTTTGGTAGCATATCCAACAGAACAAACAGTGGTCGACTGACCTGGACATTGCTTTGGAGGGCAGAACTGGCGTCATAAGCTGCCTGGCTCGCATCCCGGATGGTCTTCAGCTGCTCCATCATGAGTCCCGCCTGGCGTATCGCTTCCTTCGCTGCGCCAGCTTGGTCCTCAGGGACGTGGTGCGTCGTGAAGAGGGAGGGCTGCTGAGCACTCGTCAGTGGATTTGCGAAGGACACCGTGTGTCGAGTGGTGTTCTCTCCCTCCACAGTCAGAATCTCAGGCGCCGTCACATCCTGAGGCACCTTACTGGCGGATGCTTTCCGACTCCTCCTGCGCGTCAGTGGTTCTTCATCTTCGTCGTCGTCAGGGAGATTGATAACAGTGTTGGGTGGAGCTGCGGAGAAGAATCAGGATCAGAGATCACGAGTCAGTCGACTAAGAACGGTGTTAAGAATACAGTACCTGGGTTCGAAGTTGCTGCATCCTCCATCTCGTGGTCGTCAGCCCGAGCTGAGGTTTCAGAAGTAGCAGCACTGCAACTCCAAAGGATCAGTCGACTAACTTCAGCGTCGACCAGAGATAAAGTTCACACAAAATGAGAAGACTCAAACGACACAATTACCCTGATATGGTGGGGATGGACACCTTCATCTTCGGCAGGAGCTTGGTCGGCTTTGGCGGAGCCCCCCTAGGCTGCTTCGGCGCCTTTTCAGTTGGTGCTGGAGAAGTGGTCCTAGGGCGCTTGGTCGACTGCGTCGCAACCCCCTTGCCACGTTCAGTCGAAGGGTCGTGGACGAGCTTCGACCGCCTTTCCAAGCGCGGTGGCACGACCTCCTCCTCTTCCTCCTCGTCTTCGGCGTCATCATCGTCGCCGTCGTCATCATCATCGTCGTCGTCGTCCCCTGCAACGTCCGAGTCCCATTCCTCCTCGTCCTGGCTCTCGCCCCCACTCGCCTCACCCTCCTCAGTCGGAGTTTGTGCCCCATTGGGCATCGAGTACAGCTCGGTGAGGGCCTAGCAGATATCAAGACAATGATCAGTCGACCAGTCGGCAGAGTAGACAGAGACGAATGCGACAAGAATGCAGTGGAGAGCAGGGCAAGTGTACCTTATTTGGATCGCTGTTGTGGTCGAGTGGAGGAATTCTCCTGGCTCCGCGTGGGTTGTCCTTGTTTCCGGTGACGGCTACCATCCATCTCTCCAGAGTGACATCGTCGACTGCCTCTGGATGGACTCTAGTCTCGTCTTCGGTCCCACAGTACAACCACATGCAGTGGCTCCGGAACTGGAGAGGCTGGATGCGACGCCTGAGGAAAACCTCCAGGAGGTCCATGCCCGTCACTCCCTCCCGAACCAACTGCACCACGCGCTCCATCAACATCTTCACGTCAGCTTTCTCCTCCGGAATCAGCTTCAGAGGGGAAGGCTTGCTCACTCGGTCCATGGTGAACGGAGGGAGTCCACTCGACTGCCCTGGCGTCGACTGGACCTGGCAGTAGAACCAAGTCGACTGCCAGCCTCTGACGGACTCGGGAAAGGTCATGGGCGGGAAGGTGCTCTTATTCCTCACTTGAATCCCCAGGCCTCCGCACATTTGGACGACTCGGGTTCTCTCATCACCTGGGCTCGCCTTCTTCACGGACTGAGATCGACACGTGAATATGTGTTTGAACAAACCCCAGTGCGGTCGACAGCCCAAGAAACCCTCACACATGGATACGAACGCAGCAAGATAGGCAATGGAGTTTGGGGTAAAGTGGTGGAGCTGCGCTCCGAAGAAGTTCAAAAAGCCACGAAAGAAAACACTCGGCGGCAAGGAAAACCCGCGATCCACATGGGTGGCCAAAAGCACACACTCACCCTCTTCTGGCTGAGGCTGCCACTCCTTCCCCGGAAGTCTCGCAGCTCCGTGGGGGATCAAGCCCTCATTGGCCATGTCGAGAATGTCATTCTCAGTGATGGTCGACTGGATCCAGTCTCCTTGGACCCAGCCTTTCGGCAGGCGGGATCTGGACGAGGATCCTCCGCGGCTGGTGGATCTCCCCTTCGCCTTCTCCGATGCCGACGCCTTCTTTGCACGCTCCAGCGCCGCCGTCTTCTCCTTGGCCATGGTCGCCGGCGAGATGCGCGAAGGGAAGTGGTGCGGGGACGAGAGCGAGCGCGCTGAGCAGGGAGGAAGGAAGCAGAGAGAGGGGGAGAATGCTAAGGCGCAGCACAGAAATCCTCGCCGGGCACATTTATAAGGTCCCTTCCGAGTGGATGACAGGTGGACCCGGTCGATCTAATCATATCTGGAACAGTTATGCAGACGGGATACGTGGCGAAAAAGGCGGCGCGGAGATCGAGGCGTCTATGCCCCGTCCCATCCGAACGCCGCGGTCCGCCCCGCTTCGCGCGCGCCCCCAAATTTCGCATCCCGCGGAATCCGCGAGCAACAAATCAGTCTGTCAGGCGCGGTGTTTCCGGCGATCCGTCGCTCGGAGATCGTCGAAGCCTGAAAGATCACTCGACGCAAAAACAGAATGGATCAAGTCGACTGAAGGCAAGTTGTTTCCTGTCGACGAAGGGATTCTTTGGTCCAGAACAGCGCACAACCGGAGCGCAAAGGTTAATCGGAAACGACATCAACTCCTTCTTCACTCGAAGCCTCAATCCATTCGGGGGCTAATGATGGGGTTATGTACCTAGGGTAGGGTCATGGACCTGATCCAAGTAACTTACCCCAAGACATCCTTAGAAGAGGTCGCTTTCCAGTCGACCAACAAAGATTCACTCGACTGGCCTGAAGGACTCGACCACGAAGACTCACTCGACCACCAGGAGGTCAAGAGGCACTCTGCTCTGCAACGGCCTGTAATCAAGTGGACTTTATGATAGTAAAGGCCTTTATGTGGGGCGTTACCAGTAACGCCCCAGACTTAACTCACCTTAAACCCTCTCCTACGTGGGCTGGCTGGGGTTCTGGCGCACTCTATATAAGCACCCCCCTCCACAGGCAGAGGGGTTCGGCACCTTGTAGTTCATACACTCATAATCCACTCGACCGCCTCCGGGCTCCGAGACGTAGGGTTGTTACTTCTTCCGAGAAGGGCCTGAACTCGTACATCCTTTGTGCTTACAACCTCTCCATAGCTAGGACCTTGCCTCTCCATACCTACCCCCCACTCTACTGTCAGGCTTAGAACCACGACACCTCGGGATGGCAGGGGCTTGTTAGGGCGTAGAGCTTCCGACCGGCGGCCATGGCGGCCCCCAAGCTATAGAGCCCGGTCGGAAGGGGCGGGCCCACGGCGAGCGCGGCGGCCTGCGTTTCGTAGACGAAGGTTGTGGGTGGGGCGTCGTCACCGTGGAAACGCGGGCCGGCAGCGAAGAAGATGTCGGTGCCCAGAGCGGCGAAGTGCACGGGGCCGCGCACCGGCCACCTGATCCGGATGGCGGCGGGCTCGGGAAGCTTGCGCACTCCTCCAAAATCGTCGTCCAAGATGTCGTCGGCGTCGAGCTTGTGGATGCTGTACCCGCCGTCCCAGTCGTCCAGCGCCAGATAGAGGTGCTGCTTCCGCCGCGGCCTCCTACTCTCAGCGCAGTCGCAGTCACAATCCCGGCGCCGCCGCTTAGACGACGACGAGGAGGAGGAGGAGGACCCCTCGTCCAACCAGCCGGCCATCGCGAGCAGCTACCAAAATCTAATCTGTGGTCGATGGCTCAGTTGATTATGAAGCGGTGTAGAATAGGTGAGCTCTCTGCTGGCGGAAGATCGACTTATAAGAGGTGACGGAGCTGCGGCGTGAAGAATCCAAGTCGTGATCGATTTCGAGTCGGCATCGGCACCTGGCAACCAAGACGCGGCAGAATCGGAAGACTCGCACACTGCGGCTATTACCCGATTCAATTCAAGCCCACTGCAGGGGCAATCGGTAACGGAGGCAATACAGAGTTACAGACACAAGATAGATTTTCAGGCTTACAGAAAACACAACTTTAATATCTCTTCTGCATTTCACACGCGAACATCTAAGTACGAAAGGTACCATGCATGACTCATCGTAAAGCATATCTCTCTCTACCTTATTCTCACTGTTATGCAAGGTGCAGCAGATCTAACCTTGCATACCAGGGGTTTATTCTCCGGTCGAGATATAAAAGGGTAACAGGGGGTGGATACAGGGGCAAGGCTCACTCCTTCCCCAGGAGGGCGAGGAGCATGCTCTCGTAGTCGCCGGAGGTGTCGCCTGCGACGGCCTTCTCCAGGGGAACACTGTTTCTCTTCTGATACGCCTCTTTGATCAGCTTCAGGTCCACCTCAGCGCGGGTGGTTATGACCCTAGTGAGGGAGTTCTCATCGGTTCCATTGCCTGCAATGGCCAGCCTGGCCACCTTCTCAAAGTACCTATCAGGACAGGTGAAGCACCGGATAACAGCCCGCAGGGTTTTGAGAAACTCATCCTTGGGGTCAGCCTTGAGATCCTGTAAAAAGCAGAGATTGTGAGAAAGCATGCCTTTGGATAAAAACAAATCTAGAAGGAACTGCATTGGTCAAGCAAGATTGTCCCTAAAACTCATATGTAGAATTTTGCTAAATATCATGGAACTGTGAGAACAAAACTGAGGAAAGCAGATAGCACAAAATATGTATACAAATTGATTCGAACCGACTTTAGAAGGAAAATTTTGAGTTTGCAGAGCAGTTAAGAACTTAAGATTTACTATAAGAATAACTAATTCTGGTATGTCCTAAAAACTAATAAGGTAGGCGAATACTATTAAGTTCTTGCTTCTAAGTTGCAAGTAAGCAGTTAAAGGGTTTTACAAGAAGAATGGAGTGTTCAGAGCCACACATACATCTCAGAAACAACAACAAAAATTAACTATACAGAATAGCAGAATAACTCTTAGTAATAGGAACTCTTAGAATGACTAGGAATGCATTCAAATTTAACAATATGCATCTTTCTTTAAAAAAGCACCAAGGCAACAGATCCAGGCAATATGCATATGGAAATTTATCTAAAATCCAGCTGGGTAAAAAAGGCAGAATAAAGTTGAGCTTGAATTTGAATACATAGGCTCCTACCAGGCAGAGCATTACCAAAGATCATTAGTCAACTGAGATAAAATATGCTATGTTGCATATTACATATTTTCTGAAACAGTGATGCATCTTAATTATTGAATTTCGGCTTTTAACTGTAGTATAATGCAACACGGAGCAAAGGTAGGCACAACAAATAGAACATAATGAGCTGGTTACATCCTGTCAGATTTTCAACAGCAGAAGTAAAAAACAGAGCATAAGATATTTATGCACCTTGGTGATCGGGTGACCAAATGTATCATTGTAATTATTGAATGTTGAGCTTTGCTCCTAGTGGTGAGAATTCTGATGACCTCATCATCACCATAAGCCTTATGCTCAATCTTCTCATGTAGTAATTTGGCCTCTGAATGAGCCAACCTTGTGTTGACCTCTGGTCCCTCATAGCGGTGTGAGCTTACAAGTGGCACCAACAGCTGAAAACGAATAAAGAAAATTCAGGCCCCACTTTGCCACAATTATCTATATCTACACAAATTTCCACCTCCAAAATCAGAAAATGGCCAGGAACAAGGTAACCAAAGTCACCATCGCAACTGAATTTGATCTGAATGTAGCCCAAAGTTATAAGATACTGCATTTTGAAATTTCAAATTTCATGGTTCATGAGTTAACACTAACAGCATGTAAAATAGAAGAAGCACTTTCATATCATTTTTCAGAAGAGAAGAACAGAGTCTTCTACAAAAGGATCAACAGTGATTTCTTTCATACCAGTGGATATTTGGATCCATAAACCTTACTGGCGTTTTAGCACAGTGCAGACCCAATCCATTGTAAATGACAGCACAGCTCCGAACTAATTTGTTTAGCACCGGGTAATTACTTACAGTCAGTCAATTTAGGGACGCACCGGTATATAGCAGAGTATATGGCATCTAAGACTGAATGTACAGGAAGATAGGAACGGGACAAGACACAGTACCTTGCGGAAGTCGCCGGTGATATGGGCAGCGACGTCCTCCTCGAGCGAGCGCTTGAAGCGGTCGTGGTAGGCCTGCCTGACAGCGAAGAGCTGCTTGGAGCCGCGCGCGCAGGCGATCTCGACCAGCACGGGGTTCCCGGGGTGCCACTTCTTGGCGGTCTCGTTGGCGAGCACCGCGTCCCGCTCCGCCGGGTCCAGCGTCCACAGGATCACGGCCCTCTGATCACATCACAACACGTCACAGCAGACCAAAAACGTCCGATCAGCCAGAGATCTGGAAGGGGCCGGGGGTCCGCGTAAGGTGAGGTTGTGCTGGTCAGCCGGTGAGTTAATTACCTCGAAGTCGCCGGAGATCTCGTCGGTGATGCTCCGGAGCAGCTCCTCGCCGTAGGTGTCGGCGTAGTGCTTGCGGATGGCGCGGCGCTGCGCGGCGTCGCGGTGGCCGAGGATGGAGATGATGAGCGCCTCGTTCGTGCCCCACCCTGCGCGCAGACGAAAAGAAAAAAACCCGACAGATCAGACGATCGTCCCGCACGGGGAAACATTGGGGACGACGGGGGGAGCGGCGAGTGGGCGTACCTTGGAAGGCCTTGCGGAGGTTGTCGCAGTCGTCGGCGAGGGCCGGGACGTTGGAGGGGACCTTGAGCGTCGCCATCGGGCGCCTGCCGGGATCGGACGCGGAGCGATGTGGGAAGTGGGATCTCGAGACCGGGCGGGGAATGGACGAATGGATTGCGCGTTTCTGCAGGGGGGTGGAGGGGGGCTATTAAAATGGGTGGGGAGAAGAGGGGTTTAAGGAAAGCGATGGTGGGTGGCTGCCATGTAATTAGTGGGGTAGCACTGATTATCTGATCTGGATTACAGTAGTATGATTAGTGTATGGGCGCGTGATGCACGGGGCCGGGCCGTGTCCTGGAAACATCTCTCGAGTCTTAAGCGCTAAGTCTGCAGCAGAGACGGGCCAATGATTAATAAATGGAAATGTGTAATTTTAGCGTGAATTGGCACGGGCAACAGCTCATGGTGAATAAGAAAATGATGGCGTGAATAAAGACGACAGCTCGTTACGAGGGTGGGAGGCCGGGTGCGTCGTCGATGGTCTGAGGGGGAGCCATGTGTGCTTGCGTGGTTCATCGTCTTTTGGACTTTTTGGAGTGCACTCGCTTGGATTGAGGTTGGTGGGTCGCCGGTGCACCGTGTGTGAACGGCCGCGACCATTTTGTCGCTCCTGGTGAAGTGGTAGCCATCGTGCTGCTCTGGGCTAAAGGCTGCTCCGGAGCCCCGAGTGGCAAGTGGCAGTGATTCAGAAAACAAGAAGAATGTTGTTTGGTGAATGTTGGCTGGGAGGGGTTTCGCGTTGAACGCCCTCTTAACCGTTGGATGAAAACAGCAAGTCTTAAAGCATCTCGTCGGACGGGCCAGCCCGTTCGCTGGGAAGCTGACCGTCGTGAACGCTCTGGGCTAAAGGCTACTCCGAGTGGCAAGTGGGGGTGATTCAACAAAAAAAAACAAGGGAAAAACTATTGCCAAATGTTTGTTGGGAGGGATTTCCCAGTGAACGCCCTCTTAACTGTTGGATGAAAAACGTAGATCCTAAAGCTGACTTAGGTTGCCATGTTGGATAGCTGGGAAGCTGCAGTGAACACGTCCATGCCCTAGTCAACACCGTGCCCCTCTTCACATCCACTCCCACCCCCCCAGAGAGAGAGA